>NC_139020.1:51518710-51794241 GCF_964662115.1 Mustela nivalis
TATATACAATGGAGTATTACTCAGTCATCAGAAAGGATAAATACCCATCATTTGCATCAACATGGATGGGACTGGAGGAGATTATGTTAAATGAAATAAGTCAAGCAGAGAAAGGCAATTATCATATGGTTTCACTTGCTTGTGGAACATAAGGAGACATTAGGAAGACATTAGGAGAAGGAAGTAAAAAATGAAGGGGTGAGACATCAGAGGGAAAGATGAGCCATAAGAGACTATGGACTCTCGGAAAAAAACTAAGAGTTTCAGAGGGGTGGAGTGGGAGGATGAGTTAGCCTGGTGAGGGGTATTAAGGAGGGAATGTATTGCAATGAGCATTAGGTGATATACACAAGCAATGAATCATGGAATACTACATCAAAAGTACTGTATGAAGTACTGTCTGGTGACTAACATAACTTAATAAAAATAAATAAATAAAATGGATATAAGTTTCCAAAAATAAAAGAAAGAGCTATAGGATTTAATAACAACAATTTCATGCTAGAGGTGCAGGTGCTGATGGGTCTGAAAAAAATAGTACATCCAAGAGGTGTGGAGGTACACACAGCTGCTGAGAGAAGAGAGGCAACAGGGACAAGTATATGACCACTTGATACTTAGGATTTTTGGATGGAGAATCAAATGTGGCCTTTCCTAGAACATATGTTAGTATGGCCAAAGGATAATCAGCTTTTATATGTTCTGAATTTAAGTCATAAGTCTGATTGGTTATTCCTGTATCTTCAAACAATCCTACTTGGAACAGTTAAAACCAGAGCAATTAAATCTAAATAAGGAGCATCTGAATTTATAAATCAAATAGGCAATTCGTAAATATATTCATAAAATGTGTACAATATACAAGGCATAATTCTAGATACCATGGGAAATTCAAAGGAAAAATAAAAACTAACATTTATTAAACACCTATTCTATGTCACATTCTCTCTCTCTCTCTCTTTTTTTTGGGGGGTGGTGGTGGTAATATTGGAGTAGATGAGTAGTAAAGACACAGAGAAGTAAACTAGAAAAAGCCCTTAAGCTCAGTGATGTAGGTCTGGGGCTCATTGTTCTGATACCATACTAATCTATCTCTTTGACTACATACTATATACATACATATCAAAGGATATCATAAATCCCATTTATAAGGAAACATCTATCCTAACCTGCAAAAATAGGGACTATATAATAAGTTATTTCCCTAAAACATTTTTTAATATCCTGTTGAAAAGTAAACATCATAGTTGTGATAACAGAATATAACGTATTCGCAACTATGAGACACATAGAAGAGGACAGATACGAACTATGGACATAGTCAAGGGAGAAAGGAATTAAAATGAACAGTGCTGGGCTCCTGCGTGGCTCAGTTGGTTAATCAACTGCCTTCAGCTCAGGTCGCAATCCTGGAGTCCTGGGATCGAGTCCCACATTGGGCTCCCTGCTCAGCAGAGAGTCTGCTTCTCCCGCTGACCTTTCTCCACTAATGTTCTCTCTCTCATTCTCTCTCTCTCTCTCAAATAAATAAATAAAATCTTAAAAAAAAAAAATGAACAGTGCTGCTGGTAGACTCAGCCATAAATATGGACACTCAATTCACCTTGTACAACACTAATTATCCAATTTTACTGCTCTCTTTTTAAATATATATAATTTTTTTATATATGACATTAAAATTATTCACAATAACAGTAAATCTTTCAAGCTATTCAATTATGTTTTGGTTTTCTATTACTACGTTGCAAATTACCACAAATTTAGCTTAAAACAATACTTATTCATTACCTCACACTTAGGTTTAAGGTTTTACTTATTTATTTGTCAGAGAGAAACACAGAGAAAGAGGGAACACAAGCAGGGGGAGAGGCAGGCAGAGGAGAAGCAGGCCTCCCACTGAGTAGGGAGCCTCATGTTGGGATCCATCCTAGGACCCTGGGATCATGTCCTGAGATGAAGGCAAATACTTAACGACTGAGCCACCCAGGTGCCCCTACCTCACACTTTTGTAGTTCATATTAAATAAGCTCAGCTGGGTTCTAGGCTCAAGGTAAAAATCAAAGACTCAGCCAGAAAGGGCTCTTACCTTGAAGTTCTAGAGAGAATCTGATTCTGAGTCCATTTAAGTTTTTGACAGAATCTAGTTCCTTTCAGTATTAGGATTAAGATCTCCATTCCTTGAGTTTTCAGGGGCCTCTCTCTGCTTCTTACTGCCCTTCATGTTTCTTCTCCAGTGCCTTTCCCCATCTTCTAACAAGCAAGGGTGTGTAGAGTCCCTCTCAGACTGCCTGTGTCTATGACATTTCCTTTTGTCCTCATCCAAAGAAAGTTCTCTGTTTTTATGGATTCATGTAATTAAACAGAACTCATATAGATAATCAGGGCAATCTCCCCACTCTAGGGTCAATCATGCCATTTAGCAAAACGGTCATGATCATGATATCATATTCTCAGGTTCTAGGAATCGTGGCATCTTCAGAAGGACATATAAAAATGTTTTACTCTTGTAAAATTGCATTCCAAGAAGTACAAAACACAATGACCAAGTAATACCAGTTTATTCTAGGAACTTTAATCATGGTAATAGCACATAGAGGCTATCCATTTACCTATTGCTTTCTTCAGAAATGAAGAATGAAAACATAATTGTGATTGTCTGGCCCTGGAACATCTTATAGGTGCCTCCACAGGAGTGTTACCAAGATCAATGACTCTTTCCTTCATGTCTTCCCACATTCAGATTCATAAACCTTCTAAATTACTGGGGCTTCTAATATGTTCTTTAGGAACATGGATTTAAACTTCCACATTGAATGAACTTAAATGATCAATACAGAGATGTCTTGTGATCATGAAAGGTTCATTTCACCCTGTAATTACAGTTTTTTTCTGAAATTGAGAGACAGATAGAAAGATTCTAAAAATGAACTCATTAAACCTTGGCCCAGTCCCTATGCCCATACATTTCAAAATGTGATCTTCAAAACCCTAAAAATACTTTTAGGACAGACACTATGAACTTGTTTTTTAAAAAATAAAGCTTGTTGAATGGACTCTTTAAAAATATGTTTTTCATACATTCTTCCAGTGTTTTTATCTACCACTCAGAAAAGTGCCTTGGAGAAGACGACATAACAAAATATAAAGTATATCTTCTCTTCTACTTTATGTCATGAATGTAACATATGCTCAAAGGAACACCACAGAACTTCCAGTATACAGCATTTTGGTTAGTTTAACAGAAACACAGAGAATACTTAGAGACACAAAATTATGTGTGTGTGTATTCACATATATATGTTTGTATATATGATGCATATGTATAATGTAATGTATATATATGTATAACATATATATCATATATACATTATTATAATAATCATCACATTCTTTAATACACATTTTTATTTGCATAATTATCTGAAGAATCATTCATTCAGAAGTATTTGGGCAACCAATTATGGGTGGCCAAAGTATACTTAATTTTTCTATGTATATTTCAAAAATTAATAGTAAACACATGGCAATAGATAGAGTAAATGACATATTTCAAACAGATAATTAATCAAAATGACATGTTCAGAAGAGAAGGGGCAAGATGGGGAGAAGTAGGAGACCCTGTTTCAACTGGTCCTCTTAAGTGAGCTAATTATCTACCAGAATACTCTGAACACCCATGAAATCAGGCTGAGATGCAGGATTATATACTCCTGGATCTCTGTGGGAGCAGAAGACACCAGTGGAGAGGTAGCATGGAGTAGGAACACTTGGACTGATATTGGAGGATAAACAGAAAGGGGTGGGAGCCACCAGAAGTGATCCATTAGAAAGTAACACCCAATATGAAATGACCTGTGATTGGGGACCAGCATTAACTTGAGATTGGTCAACAGCACTCAAAAAGAGCAAAAGATCTTAATGGGCAACTGGTGGAATCTGGTGGCCATGGGCATTAAGCCCAAGGACCCACGACAGCCACTGCTGGTGAACGCCCATGCCAGCAGAGCCTCCAGTTCCTGGTCTCTGAGCCCCCAGGGTTGCATGTCTTGCACCTCCGCTCAGCTAGCTGGGTGTACGCCCGTGCCTGCATGAGGGAGTCTGGTGAGGGCACCAGCCTGAGCTCCCTAGAACTACAGACTTTTGTGCTCTGCATGCACTGTATGACCAGGGTCTGAACTGCACTCCCCACCCATGCCCAAGAAACCTCCCTGCAGGAGCTAGCCGTCGTTCTCTAGGACCAGCTGAGGGTCTGGACTCTCCTAGCCTGGGCCTGAAGGAACTCAACTCGATTTCTGGTTGGGATCCCTCAGTAGCGACCTGCACAACCATGAGGTCTGGACCCCAGACAGCAATCCCGGCAAAGGCATCCACCAGAAGTGGGGTCCCTGGACCAATATTGCTCACTGTTTTAGTGGCATGGGGGTGCAGAGACAAGTGGGCGATTAGAGCAACCCCTGAGATGGCAGCTGGGGATGTGCACTGCCTGTGGGGTGTTGCACTGTTCAGCAGAGTTTGTGGAGGGGGAGTCTGTGTGTTCTGGATCACCCAGAGAGGAGCAGACTGAGGCTTCTCTCTGAGACAGGGAGGTCTGGGTGCAGTTTCCTTTCCACTAAACCTCCATAGAGCTGCAAAATGCTGCCAAAGAAAAACACCTCCAGAGAACAAAGGCCTGAAAAACTGGTTTCCACAGAGCCCAGCCCCTTGATAGGGAGGCTGGAGGACTCAACCCAAGCAAGACTGACCAAAAAAGAATGTGGCAGCCCCCTTCCCGAGAAAGCAAGCAAAAAGAACAAGGGGACAACCGCCACATGGCCCCCATAAAATTGCAAAACCCCAATATCAAGGGAGAACAAGGTAGTAAGCTCCCAATATTGCCCTAAAACCTGTATATTTCATAGATACAATGTTTATTTTTAATTCATTCTCACTATACTTGTTCTTTTTAATTTTTTAACCTACTTACCATTACAACTAGAGGTCTAACACAACATATTCCATAATAAGCTTTTAACTTGAACTTTTTCATACATATACCTGTGTTTTTTTTTCTTTTCTATTTTTTTTAATATACATGTAGATATAAGCTTCCAGGTAATCCTCTTTCCCTAATCAATACTACTCCTATATATAAACCAGATTTAATATCCCCTTATCTCTGGAAATTTGAGTCCTTTAACAAAGATATCAAGACATACCCAGGAAGAATCAAAATAATCCTCCTCACCCACATCCAGGATTTATAACCACCCTCCCATCCTTTTCTCCTGTCAATGTTTCTGTGTGTTTCTTTTTGTTCTGGTATTATATAAATCTTATCCTTGGGATTCATTTTGGCTGGGTTCTTTTTTTTATCTTGTCATTTACTTTTGCTGGTCTTTTTGTTTGTCCACTTTTGCTTGTTTACCTTATAAATCTTACTTTTGGGGCCCATTCTAGCTGTGTCTCCTCTTTTTTTTTCTATCTCTCTCTCTCTTTTTTTCTTTTTTCTTTCTTTTTGGTGGTGACTTCTGATTGCTCAGAAGCACTCCAGGGTGCACCTTGCCTGGATCGCAGTTGATATATTCAGCTACACATCCACTCAACCACCTCTCACCAAAATGACTAGGAGGAGAAACATCCAACAGAGTAAAACCTCAGAGACTGTGCCCTCTCCATCAGAACTATTGGATATAGACATAAACAGTATGTCAGAAAGGGAATTTAGGATAACAGTTATCCAGGCAATGGCTAGGTTGGAGAAAATCATTAGTGACAACATAGAATCTCTAAGGGCAGAAGTGAGAGCTACCAGGGCAGAAGTTAAAAAAGCTATCAATGAGATTGAATCTAATCTAACTACTCTAACAGCTAGGATAACAGAGGCAGAAGATCGAATTAGTGATCTAGAGGACAAAATGATAGAGAAAAGGGATCAGGAAGAGGTACAGAACAAACACTTAGAAGCCATGAAAACAGAATTAGGGAAATAAATGATGCCATGAAACATTCCAACGTCAGAATTATTGGGATCCCTGGGGGGGTGGAAAAAGACAGAAGACTAGAAGATATAGTTGAACAAATTCTGGATGAAAATTTTCCCAGTCTGGGGAATGAACCAGCCTTCATGTCCTAGAAGCAGAAAGAATACTCACCAAGATCAACAAATCTAGAAAGATCTTGAGGCACTCGATTGTGAGACTGACAAATCATAATTTTAGACAAGAGCTTTTGAGAGCAGCTAGGGGGAAGAGATTCTCTGTGTACAGAGGAAAGTCCATAGAATAATGTCAAACCTGTCCACAGAAACCTGGCAAGCCAGGAAGAGCTGGCAAGACATATTCAGGGCACTAACTGAGAGGAACAGGCAGCCACGAATACTTTATTTAGCAAGGCTGACAGCCAAAATGGCTGGAGAGATAAAGATCTTCCAAGACTGGCAAAGTTTAAAAGAGTATGTGACCACCAAACCAGCACTAAAAGAAATAGTAAGGGGGGAGGGGTTCTATAAAAGAAGAAAGAACCCAAGAGTGACATAGAACAGAAATTTACAAAGACAATCTATTGAAATAAGCACTTCACAAGCAACAAGATGTCAATAAAAACATATCTTTCAATGATCACTCTCAGCATGAATGGCCTAAATGCTCCCATAAAATGGCACAGGGTTGCAGACTGGATAAAACAACAGGAGCTATCTATATGCTGTCTACAAGAGATCCATATGGAACCTAAAGATACATCCAGACTGAGAGTGAAGGAATGGAGAAGAATCTTTCATGCCAATGGGTCTCAAAAGAAAGCTGGAGCAGCAATTCTCATATCAGATCAATTAGATTTTAAACTAAAGACTGTAGTCAGAGATAAAGAAGGACACTACATTATTCTTAAAGGGTCTATCCACCAAGAAGGTCGAACAATTGTAAACACTTATGCCCCCAATATGGGAGCAGCCAACTATATAAGACAACTGTTAGTCAAGATAAAGAGTCATATTTAGTCTTTTCAATAAATGGTGCTGGGAAAATTAGACAGCTTTGTATAGAAGAATGAAACTCAACCATTCTCTTACACCATACACAAAGGTAAACTAGAATTTGATACAAGACCTCATTGTGAGGTAGGAATCTACCAAAATCCTAGAGGTAGTAATTTCTTTGACATCAGCCACAGCAACTTCTTTCAAGATACGTCTCCAAAGGCAAAGGAAACAAAAGCAAAAATGAACTGTTGGGACTTCATCAAGATCAAAAGCTTCTGCACTGCAAATGAAACAGTCAACAAAACAAAAAGGCAATCCACAGAAAGGGAGAAGATATTTGCAAATGACACTACAGGCAAAGGGCTGATATCCAAGATCTATAAAGAACTCCTCAAACTCAACACACACCAAACAGATAACCACATCAAAAAATGGGCAGAAGACATGAACAAACACTTAACAAGACAATAAACAACAAGTGTTGGAGAGGATGTGGAGAAAGGGGAACCTGCTTATACTGTTGGTATGAATGCAAGTTGGTACAGCCACTTTAGAAAACAGTGTGGAGATTCCTTAAGAAATTAAAACTAGAGCTACTCTATGACCCTGCCATTGCACTACTGGGTATTTACCCTAAAGATACAGATGTAATGGAAAAGAAGAGCAATCTGAACCCCAATGTTCATAGCAGCAGTGGCCACAGTCGCCAAAGTGTGGAAAAAACCAAGATGCCCTTCAATGAACAAATGGATAAAGAAGATATGGTCCATATACACAATGGACTATTATGCCTCCATCAGAAAGCATGAATACCCAACTTCTATATCAACATGGACTGGACTGGAAGAGATTATGCTGAATGAAATAAGCCAAGCAGAGAGAGTCAATTATCAGATGGTTTCACTTACTTGTGGAGCATAAGGAATAACATGGAGGACATTGAGAGATGGAAAGGGGAAGTGAGTTGGGGGAAATTGGAGGGGGAGACAAACCATGAGAGACTGTGGACTCTGAAAAACAAACTGAAGGTTTTGGAGGGGAGGGGGATGAGGGGTTGGGTAAGCCTGATGGTGGGTATTATGGAAAGCATGTATTGAATGGAGCACTGGATGTGTTACATAAACAATAAATTTTGGAACACTGAAAAAAATAAAATTAAATTTTTAAAAACAACATGTTGAAATAATTATATATCATTAAAAGTATTTTTTTAAAAAATAAAGATATTACCACTTCCACAACAGTCTTTGCACTTAATCTTTTATCTATGTGTACTTGTATACATAAGTTCATTTTTTTCAAATTTTATTCAAATAATATTATACCAATAAATATGGCTTATGTTTCTTCATAATTTCCAAAGATGACAGTTTTCATTAGTTCCCTAAGCCATGCATTTTTCATTACATCTTTAAGTAATTTCCAGTTTAGTTTCATTTTTCTGTATGTGTTCTTGTCCATCTCAATTATTAAATTACAGCAAACTTAAAAAATTTCCTATGAGAAGATTTAGAAAGTGCCTGCTTAAAATTATTATTTTCTATATTTCATATTTATCTGTTTTTATCTTGTAGGTTCCCTTCCTGTTTCTCTCTACTTGATCACTGGCCCATCTGATTCTGCCAAAGGCTTCTCACTTGTAGAATACAAAAGAGCACACAGTTGCCTTGACACTGTTTTCCAAAGTGTGGTCAATGCTTGCTGAAATAGAAGCAGCCCTGGCCCCACCACAGATTTATTCAATCAGAATTTCTGTGGTGGGAGTGGGGGATTCATATCCCTGCAATCTTTATTTGCAAATATTTTTCCAAGGTTTCTCCCCTTTATATGTTATGAAAGCATGTTTATTTTTTCATCTTGCTTCTTCTATCCATTGTAATTTATTGATACAGGTTTCTGTAGGAATTAATTTTTAAAAACAATCTACTCAAAGATCATTCATTATCTATTGTTCACTGCAGGGTACATTTTGTAAAATTATCTTTTATGAAATCTCCATCTATATTTAGAGCTATTATTTATAAAATCATTACAGGAAACCAGTCTACATTTTTCCTCTACTGCTGGGTTTCCTTGATCATTTTCTTTGTTTTTAAGTGCAAAACTGACTCTCAAGGGGGTTTTTTCAATGTTTCAACATCTGCTGTATCCAAATCTGATTTCTTGGTTTCAAATTTATTTATTAAATGACGCTACCTCCCACAACAGCATCTATAATCGTTTTTTTGTTTGTTTCCAAAAAATGCCCCTAAAAAATACAAGACACTTACAGTTTGTCTTAAAGGGGCCATCTCTACTTAAATAACTGTCCTAATCCAGACTCCCCCTCAAAGTAGATCTTAACTGCTGGAGATAAAATACAGAGAGAGAGTTCAGGAGGCTTCCACAGTCTCATTCAATTGAACTATCATAGTTATAGCAATAAAAAATATTACAAATACGTATTTTGTCAATGACTATTCTAATTGCTTTTCAAATATTAAATCAGAAGACTCAAAACAATGTTATGATAAAGGCTATTAACCTCATCGTCCCCAGGATTCAGGTGAGCAGAGTGTAGCAGAGAGAAGTTGAGAAATTGCTCAAGGTCCCAGAGCTCATTAACCACATAACCAGGATTTGATCTCTGCTATAAGACTCTAGTCAGTACTCTTAACCATTAAGATATGCAAAAACTCCTGCAAGAACTGGGTTGTGTTTGTGAGTATAATCTTTCCTTAGTCAGTACATTTTCCTAAATGTGATATGGGATTTCCCTAACTATTAAACATTCTTTATCATTTATTCCACCTCATTCCAAAAATTAGTTGAATTTTGAAATTTTATGGAAAACAAATAACAATTGTATTCTGCCACCTTTGTTATTTGTAGGCAATAATTAAAAAGGGATAGTTTTTGTTGTTGTTGTTCATTTGCATTTCACAAATAATTTGTCTGATTCCAGAGATAAAAACTATGGGTTAGGCCATTGTAATCTCTCACACAGTGACTAGCCCAGTATTTGTTCATAGCAAATGTTAAGAAAATAATGTCGTTCAGGTAGCAGTTACTAATTTTATCAAAACTTTAAAATTTAGAGAAATACTCCCTAACATGTATATTTTGTGATTCTGGTCAAATAACTTGAAATTATATTCCTTCTATTAACAATTTTTATTTTAATTAAATTTTCTATGTCAAAGTAACTTGCACATGGTTAAGCATTTACTACAAAAAAGTTTATGCTATCATTGATGTCACATTTACTACATAAATTCAATTAAAATTTTGTGAAAAGTGTTTTTCTTTGTACAGAAAAAAGAATCTGTTTACTATAAAAATTTATACAAAACATAAAAGTATAAACAAAGGAAGAATTATCCATAAAACAGCTATTCAAATTTATATATTTTCAACAGATCAGAATGTTAAATTCCTATTTAACTATTCTAAAAGTTCTAAATTCTATTTAAATTCTAAATTCTATTCTAAATTCCTATTCTAAAAGTCCTTGCTATTTATTTTTATACTTCTGTGGATAATCTCATTTTGTTTCATTTTCCTAAAGCAATGTGAACTATATATTTTTTCAGAATTATCTGAGAATTTTTTGTTTGTTTAGTTTCTTCTGTCATGGCATGTCAATTATTCCAGGGTCTATAAGAAGTGTGTATGCTCTATCAAAGGCAGCAAAGCTATATATGAATATACTCATTATTTATTAACTTATCTTACATTATTTGAACCACTAAAAAAGGAAAATAAAAGAAAACTATATTATTAATAATAGAACCAAAATATAGACTCTTGATATCTACTGCATATGAGGACAAACATAAAAATATATAAAATACAATATATAGTAAGTATAACATGTATTATATATTTATAGTATTTATGTTTACTACATAGTTAATGTATAACATTTAATAAGTATAATATATATAAGATTTATTAATATATAACCAAATTTTACAATAGGTAAAATTTTGAATAAATGAAGAGACTAAATATAACTAATGCCATTTGTCTTCAAAGTTCCCTATAGTATTTACATAATCTCAGTGCTTCATTTACTTATATATTTTATTTTAATTTGACAGGGTAATTCAAAAGTATCCCTGGGGATAAGAAAAGGTGATGATTTCAGTGAAAATTCTGAAAAGAAGAGTAATAGAGAATTGGAAATGTAAATTATTATAAAGATATAATAATTAAACTATGACATCACAACAGAAATAGAAAATACATAAAATGAGAAAATGTAGGATCAAGAAACACATTCTAGCTTGAAAGGGATTTATTATGTAAATAAAAAATGACATTAAAAATTCTGTGTTTTAGGGGAGGCTGGGTGACTCAGTCAGTTAAGCGTCTGCCTTTGACTCGGGTCATGATCCCAGGGCCCTGGGATTGAGCCCCACATCAGGCTCCCTGCTGAGTAGGAAGCCTGCTACTCCCTTTCTCATGCCCCCTGCTTGTGTGCCCTCTCTTGTTGTGTCTCTTGCTGTCAAATAAAAAAATAAAGTCTTTTAAAAAAAGAGATAGGTGTTTTAGAGACATCTGGGTGGCTCAGTTGGTTAAGTGTCTGCCTTTGGCTCAGGACATGATCCCAGGGTCATGGAATCAAGTCCTGTATCAGGCTCCTCCTTCCCAGTGAGGAGCTTACTTTTCTCCCTCTGCCTGCTGTGCCCTCTGCTTATGCTATTATTTCTCTCTCTCTGACAAATAAATGAATAAAATCTTTAAAAAGTAATCTGTATTTTATTTTCAAACTACCATTTCTGAAATATATATGGAAATAAGTTGCACTTTTTTATATTCCTAACCTTTAGTTATTTATTTTTATTTTTATTTTTATTTTCCAGAATTTAATTGTGTTTTCTCTATACCTAATATATGATCATTTTTATAATAACTTCACTGATCCTGGAAACAAATTATATTATCAGTAAAGTAAAAGCATCAAAATATAACAATAAACATATATTTTCATTTATTTTAACATCCACTTTGTTCTTTATCTTAATGTCTAAATTTCTAACCTGGTAAACCTAAGAAAACTTCATTAACATAAAAGATGTGTACTTATGTATTTGGCCATTCTGTTCAGTACGGAATGATTTCCAACATTTGTGTCTTAATGTGAATTGTGTATTGTAGTTATCTAAATCCCTTAGTCCTCTGAAGCTGTTTTTAGTTGTTTGTCTGTTCATCTTTTACTTGAATGGGAAGTTTAGATGACCTTATAAAACATTTGGCCATAGGCATTCAGAAGAATATGAAATAAGATTCCAGATGGCCTTTGACCAAATATTGTCAGTTTTGTACAAAAGTAGGGCATATACTCTCACATCCAACCCCTCCTTGTCTCTGATACAACAGGCAGCCTTGCAGAAGGCAGGGTAGCTGGTCAAGTTTTCCCTACTCAGACCACCTTTTAAAGATTTTGTTTATTTATTTGATAGAAATCACAAGTAGGCAGAGAGGCAGGTGGGGGCGGGGTGGAAGTAGGCTCCCGGCTGAGCAGGGAGCTCGATGAGGGGCTGATCCTAGGAACCTGGGATCGTGACCTGAACCAAAGACAGGGGCTTAATCCACTGAGCAACCCAGGCAACCCCTCAGACCACCTTTTAAATAGTTTCTCAAAGATCTCTGATGGTCACTTTATTTTAGATCTTCCTAATTATATGCTTTTTTCCCCAAGCTTGAGGAGTACTCTTAGTGTGGGAAGAAATAACTTTTGAATGTTAATTGAGTAGAAATTCAGTTGTGAGATTTTATTCTCAGGTTGAGCTGATTCTCTTTTAGGTGAAAGTAGAAATTCTGACTTATTCAATATGATTATTTTACTCTGTCCCACAGAAGGAACGAATTATATTCATCATTGTAATGGAAATACTTGAGGTATATTTGCCTAACTGTTCTATTATTTCTGTTCTATATGTTTCCTTGTTGTTTCCTTTGCTTATGATGGTACATATGTAGCATTAGTGATAAATTGGGAAAGACCTTATCAGAATATGTCAACCAGATGATATTTTGAGATGAAAATGTCTAACATTAGTTTTCATCTGATTATCAATGTTAGAATTGAAATTATTGATAGTCTTTATCTTTATACTAAGAAAACCTTGTAATTTTATTATTTTCTTCCTTCCTTTCTCTACTTCATATTTCCAAAGTAATAAAGAATTTAATCTAGAAATTTGTAGCCACATGCTTATTGTTATTACAGTTTTAAATTTATACATCTGCCTCAATATTTTTGGTATTTTCTGTTATTACCTTTGTGTTTAACTAGTTTCATGGTTCATCACTAATATTCCTACTTTGACTTCCCCTAACTTAAGAGTAGGATGTTTAGGTATTATACAGATACAGATTGGTATTATATGTGTTCTAATTATTGGTTGTGTGAACTTCACTTTCAAGATTAAATTCCCTTTTGTATAAAATGAGATTAAAAATAACTACCTCATTGGGATGTTTTGAGATTTAATTAGACAGTGCATCTAAAATAGTCATCATTGCTAGGTCCCCCAATAATGGGTCTGTGATCAAAGGAGCAAGACTGATACAAAGCGGAGGTTAAGCAAAGCTTTATTTCATGCCAAGCATCGAGAATCAAACTGGCTGGTCAGGGCCGTCTCTTACAAAGAGGCAACCCCTCCCCACCTTACCGACTAACTTTTATAAAGCAAAGGCCATGTGGTTGGGCCTGGCCACGCACAGGTGGCCAATGAGCTTGTAACACACAGAGAAAGCTACACAGTCATGCTAGGTCACACACGGGTGGACAATTGAATTACAATTTACCCTAGTAGATATTTGAACTAGCCTATCACCTTGGTCAGAATTGGCACCCAAAAGGTAGG
This sequence comes from Mustela nivalis, assembly GCF_964662115.1. NCBI lineage: Eukaryota > Metazoa > Chordata > Mammalia > Carnivora > Mustelidae > Mustela > Mustela nivalis. The sequence goes on from NC_139020.1 coordinate 51,532,526, forward strand.
ACCCACACTCCCTGGTAGCTAGGGAGACAGTATGTGTGCCCCACTGATTGGATGTCTCCACTTGGCCTGACCCACCCTTGTATTTAGGCTTTGTTACCTGGGACTGGTTTCCCAGACTTGCTTTTAAATAAGTTCCCTGAGGGGGAGGGGGCAGGGTCAGTTTAAGTTTTACTGCATAAACAGCAAAACCACTGTTTAACTGGATGGAATCGCTCTGGCTAAATAGGACCTTACAATCATATGCCTGGGACATAAGAAATGACACTTAATAGCTATCATAATTGTTTTTTATATATGCTTACCTTTCTTTCTTTTGATTGAAGTTTAAGTAATTTTTGCAGAAGTTTCCAATACAAAGAACGTCCAAAAATATTTCCTCTTATTGCCTTTGCCAATGAGTGATAACTTCTTGCTACAATTATTGGTTTTCTATTGCTGCCATCACAAATTACCATCCATTGAAGGGTTTAAAACAACACAGATTTATTATCTTACATTCCGTAGGTGAGAAATATGATACAGGTCTCAGTGAACTAAAATCAAAGTATCTGCAGGACTATACTCCTTTCTGGAAGATCAAGGAAGAATGTTTTCTTCCATTTTACAATTTCTGAAGGTTGACAACATCCTTGACTTGCAACTCCTTCTTCCATCTTCAAAGCCAGAAATAACATATTTTTCTGATTCTTCTTCCATTGAAACATTTCTCTCTCTCTGACTATAACCTAGAAAATTTCCCTACTTTTAAGAACTCATGTCATTATATTGGTCCCACTTGAATAATCCAGGGTAATCTCTCATCAAAATCCATAATCCTAATCACATCTGCAAAGTACCTTTTGTCATGTAAAGTAACATATTCACAGATTCCAAAATTCTGAAATATAAGTATCTTTGGCCACCATTTTTCTGCTTCCAAAATGCTATTACTTACTTAAAAATTTTATCATCATAATTTTGTAACAGCATCTTTCATACCATATCTACTCCTACAGAGGGATGTCTGAGGCTAGTCAGATTTTTGGTTATTTGCAATTAAATTGATAAGGATGATGATGTTTTTCTTTCTGAGTTTATGTAGAAATGTCTGATTTTCCATGGCATTTAAAACATTTAAAAATTAATGATTATGATTCATTTGTATTCTTTCCTTTCTAGTTCTTGATATATAAAATGAATTCCCCATATCTGTGAAACTATCTCCTCTTTTCTATAAATATTTTCATTTGTGTATTCTTTTCCTATAATTCCCACTACCTTGAATATCTCACCTCTGTTTCCTCCATCTCTAATAATAATAATAATAATATTCTTTTTAAAACAGAACTGGAAAAGGGACCACATATGTTTTAGAAACTTATGCAAATTTGTCCACACAAGGAATTCCAGGAATATTTGGAGCATGGTTTGCATAATACTTGGGCTTTGAGTATCCTTTCAGCTCCATAAACTCCACATTCATGGGAAGAGGAGAGACATAGTGGGGCCTCCTACAGTGTGATAACTACAGTAAGGGGACTCTATTGCCAATGTCTAAGCCAGGAGGTGAGATTTTCAAGCAAAGCAAAAATAAATGATTTTGAGGACCAGGAGAATACAGAGTGAATACTTGACATAACTGATTGATTCTCCCTTTCATTGGATGCCCAATTTTCATATCAGGAACAAATGAAGTGTATGTCTTCATGGGAATAGGATTGGCTATTCTGTATAACTAGGTGTCTTCAATCTGACTTGTTCCCTGGAATTGCCTGCTACTCAAGTTTTGCAAGATATGTAATTTATATCCTTAGATCCATGAAAAATAGAATACCATTCTACCTGGTCAAAAGGCAATGTAAGACAAGGGTCAATTGCATTTTCTCTGCTAGTTGGCTAGGTAGCTGTTAAACAACAGTAATGATTCTGTGAAAGCTAGGTATGTATGCACAAGTAGTCTGCCCTGTAACATTATATACATAATCAAATCATTCCACCTGGTGTTAACTCCTTCAGTGTTAAGTTTCAACGAGGGGAGGGGAGGTGTTATTGTGAGTGCTATGAAGTCTGTAAATCTGGCGATTCACAGACCTGTAGCCCTGGGGCTAATAAAACATTATATGTTTATTAAACATTTTAAAAATTATTTTTTAAAAAGTTTCGACTAGGAACACATAAAACCAACAAACAGTTGTAGGTTTCTCCTTCCACAATGCCCCTAAAAAATATTAAATTCTAAGTATTGAAAAGTAGCCAGAACCTAAGGCAAGACTCAAATACCAGCAGTTTGGTAAAATATGAAGTTTTGTCCAACCTGCTCATTTATTAGTCAATCTGTCTCTACGAATGCCAAAAATTATGTTCAGTTATTATGTGTAGTTAGCTGCTGCAGGTAGAACTCCAAATACGATATATTAACTTGTTTGCCTTTCCCTTTGATAGAGTGTTATTGATTCAGTTTTTTTCCTTACGCCTGGTTGATAGATTATTAAATTTTCCACTTTAGGCAACATTCAATCCTAATACACCTCTTTGGGACAGTAAATTAGAAGTGGGGGCAGGGCAGATTGGTATATTTAGAACATTTAAATTCAATGACACAGCAGGTCCGAGGTAGCTCATCTTTCTTTAGCAATTATTTTGGCCAATGTAAAAACTAATCACCCTGGTGGGGTTAATTGCCAGGGGTAGCTCCCACTTGCTACAAGATTATATTATTGACTTGATAAATTACAGCAATGCAAAAATAAAATTGCTTTCTATCATGTTAGCCTAGGGGGCCTCTAAAAGTTGTAGCTTGACTTCTGATTTCAAAGTTCAGTGATTCACAAAATTCCTGAGGCCAGAAGTTAAAACTTCAGAAGAAAAATTATTTTTGAAATGGTCATCAGGTCATGTTTTCAATGATTTATCATTTTTTACACATGCATTGGATCCGTTTATTTGCTATCTACAATTGACAATTCAATTTCTGAAACACAAATGTACTTATTCTTAATAATGTAGCTGGCTTTGTATCAGTGGCTGCCTTATTGTTAGGCATAGTAATCAATACTACATGGTTTTATTTGAGCAGAGTAGAGAAAGCTCCCTTTTGAAAAGTACCTTTTCAACCTATTGCCAAAGTGATGAAATTCTATCACTCAAAACTAATTTTGTTGGGTAGAGCAGTGCCCTTTCCAGGTATGTTCTTAAATGAAAATATGCCTCACTGGCAAACACATCAGGTCACTAACACTTCAGAGTTATATATTTCTCTTTTCTTCTCATGTTGGTAGCAGAGAGCTCAGCATCATTGGAATCCTGAACGTGGACAGAAGGGAAAAGAAAATTAAAAAACAGACAAAACAAACAAACAAAAAACCCAAGGGGTAAGTCATGGGAAATTTTTAAGTTTAAGTAGTTCTTTGATTATATTTAACCATAGAGCCTCTGCAGCTACCTATGACCCCAGTATCCTTTAATCTCTCCTGGTGGAGAGTGGGTCACAGATCTTCCTAGAATTTCCCATAGCCCTGTTGATAGTAGCCTGTAACATTTCACCAAAATTTTACTTACCATTCTCACTTTAGAGATGATAAAGTGGATCTAAGGAAGTTAAGCACAGAAACTAACCTCATAAGCCTTACGGCCAGATATGCTGTATTCTCAATAGCCTGTGGACCATGTCATCTTCTTAAATCTTAAAATCTTGAATGTGTTGATAATTCTGGAGGTTATAAACTTTTAACATTCTTCATCTATAGTGTCTATCACTGTACAGTTAATGGGGTAGAGAAATCTTGGATGCTAGTATTTAGCTGAATTGTCCATGCCACTATATTTATTAAGAAGCAGTTTTTAGGAGAGTACCTGTATCTTATATCTCTCTCTGTAGCAAAACTGAAATGAATAATTAACAATTATATATCACTAACACAGCTAACAGAAATGTACTCAGAGTCAAGGCAAATATTATAGAAACAGAGATCAGTAAGGAAGATAGAAATATTCTGGAACAGTGAGTACCTTTCGTTTTCTTGATAATATAATCATGGATTTCTAAAATGAAAAACATACATCTTTAAAGGGATTGCAATTTCCATCCACCTAAAATATGGTTCTTTAGATATCTGAGGACCAGTGAAATTCAGCTATTGTAACATCTTCGATATACAGATCCTTGGTGATTTCCGATACTACAGCCTGGTATCAATTCTAAAAAAATTAGTAAATAAAACAAGCAACTAAGTAAATATTTTAAAAAGTTTCCCCTGCATTGGTTCTATTTGGATTCTGTTTATTAAACTTTATTTTTTTGTCTAAAAAATTTATTTCTTTATTTGACAGAGAGAGAGATCACAAGTAGGCAGAGAGGCAGGTGGTGGGGAGGGAGGAAGCAGGCTCCCTGCTGAGCAGAGAACCTGATTTTGGGGGGCCGGGGCTTGATCCCAGGACCCTGAGATCATGACCAGAGAGTAAAAGCAGAAGTTTAACCCACTGAGCCACCCAGGCATTCTGTTTACTAAACTTTAAAACATTGCTTTTCTTCTTTCTCCACCTTACTTCTGATGACATTGGATTTCAGAGCTTTCTGATGAGAAATATTTCTATCTGCTTTTAAAGAATAAAGCATTCAGTGAAGGGTTTAAATGCCTTGGGGCTTTGCTTATTCCTTCAGTGCTTGATTGAAGCCACAGGTTGGAACAGAAAGAAATGAGTGATCTCATTTATACTGGATTCAGGGATCCTGCTGTGCTTGATGCACTCTTGATGTTAATTAACTACAAATTTGACCTCACCAATAAGGAGATAAAAAATTACTGAAGTCATAAAAAAGACCTTATTGCTCATTTAGCCAAAAGTGATGTAATAACCACTCCTTTTGTTACGTTAGTTTCTTTCTTCCTTATCACTGATCTGTAATGTAATCATTTGGTACTTGAGCTAAAATCTAGATTTTGACAAAAATAAAGTGAACATATATGGACTCTTTCCTATTTCTTGCCACCTCTCCTAACCTGAATGTTTGCCCCCATTGTTCACATAAAAACAAGTACCACCTTCAAGACTTCTATTATCACGAGCTTTCTCCAGAACGATGCTGTCATTGATTATCCCAGGCCAGAGACTCTACTATGATCCTCAGTCCTAGAGTTGAACATGTAAACATCCAATACTAGTGTCATACACTGTACCTAAACTAGTTTATAGCAATTGTTACTCATTTTGGTTAAGCTATTTTTTTCTGTCCTTAACCTATCATCTTTCCCAGCCCTGCTGAACTCACTATAATTGAACATTCAGTCAAGTTCATTGCAATTATGAAATTTCTAGTATTAATAATATATAAAATATGATAGGCTAGGCTCTACATTTCCAAATGGAAAAACTGAGATATGGGAAAGAAGTTGATGTAACAAATGGCATCATTATCAAATATGAAGAAAAAACAAAAATAAAAAATAAAGGAAAGAAGGAGGAAGGGAAGGAAGATAGCCATGCCAGAAAAAGCTGGGTCCTAAAGCACTTAATTAAAAACCTGAAGCAAACATTTTTTAATAAAATTTAGCTAAGCTTCTTAAGCCTCAGCTTTAAAAGTATGATATGGGGTTTGCTAAAAATCATCTTTAAAATAGTTTGCTGATTTTCTGGAAAAGACCACGACTTATTCTAATAGTTTTTTACTCGTTTGACTTAGGACTCTCAGTAATGACACCCTCCACTCCATTCCACAACTGATCACATTCAAGTCTGAAAAGGAGAAAGAAAAGATTGGGAAAAAAATTGAAATTAAAGGTAGGAAATTGAAAATAGCTAGGAAATCTATTAAGCGGGAAAAATAGAATTAGAGCCAATGGGCAGATATTCAAGTCTCTATTGTTCTAGTTACTGATTATATGATCATTAACTAGGAAAGCATTTTGCTTTGCTGAGTATCAAATGCTTATCTGTAACATTAGTATAATAATGGGGCATATAACAATTCTTTTATAAATATTTGTGAATGTTGACCCAGTACTATCCACTGTGTTTGGCCCCTGAGAAACAATGGCAGACAAAAATGATCAATTCCTCAGCACTCTATGAATTTACAATAGAGTAAGGAAGAAAATAAATACAATATTCAAATATTAAAACTGAGATATGTGCTATAGTAAGGGTACATATGGTACAAATTTTATTTATTTATTATTTTTAAAAATTTTTTATTTATTTATTTGAGAGAGAAAGTGCAGAGCAAGAGAGCAAGAAAGAGTAGGACCCAGGCAGAGGGGCAGAAGAAGAAGCAGACTCCCCACTGAGCAGGAAGCCTGATGTGGGGCTGGATTCCAGGACCCTGGGACTGTTGGGCGGGGGCCAGTAGTTGCTTGGCCAGAGACAAAGTGACACTGGGAAAAGTAGGAGAACTCAAATTTATTTTATGCCAGCAGACCCAGATGTGCTCATGCTCAAAGTTCAGGGCCCAGGTAGTAGGGTTACAGGGTTTTTAATGGGAGGGGGGGCGGTGTGCAGGGGTCAGGTTCCAAGGGCTATGCTGGCTGCTGGTAGGTGGGTTTAAATGGTGGGGAAGCGGGTGGTTGCCTTAGCCTATTAGGGCAGTGCAGGGGGCTTGTGGCAGGAAGCCTATTTACAGAAGCAAAAATGACTGTTTATCTCTTGCTTCCTAGTGGGGCTTCTGGTTATCTCTTGCTCTTTCTATCTACTGTAGTCTGCAGGCCTGGGCCTACTCTGAGTGAGCTTGCCCTGGGTGATTTTCTTCTTCAGGATCATGACCTGAGCCGAAGGCAGACACATAACCAACTGAGCCATCCAGATGCCCCAGTACAAATTTTATAGTAGGGCAATCTCTTAGGGAAATCCAGGGCAGTGGTGGATTGAGCAGAGATTTGAAAGAGAGCAGGAATTAACTATATTTATCTGTTTTAAAATAATATGCATTCCTAACAGAGGGAACATTGATTTAAAGAACCTATCATGGAAGGGCACCTGGGTGGTTCAATGGGTTAAGCCTCTGTCTTTGGCTCAGGTCATGATCTCAGGGTCCTGGGATGGAGCCCCACATCAGGCTCTCTGCTCAGCAGGGAGCCTGCTTCCCACCCTCACCCTACCCTCCACCTGCCTCTCTGCCTACTTGTACTCTGTCAAATAAATAAATAAAATCTTAAAAAAAAAAAAAAAGAACCTATCATGGAAGGGAGTGTATTTGTTCAAGCACAGAGAAATTTATGAGCACATTGCATAAAAAGACAAAAGAGAAATAAGAGCCAAATTATCAACAGTCATTTACTTTGTATTTGCGTCATTGCTATGATGCCTGAAGTAAAGTTAATCTAAGTGTTTGGAAAACATACCATTCTCTATGAATGTTTGGTGTTTTTGCAATGCTAATCCAGGAAGTTTAGTTTCGCTCCAGCAAGAATGAGGTTGCAATGTAAGAGCACAGAAATTAATTTGAAATTGACAGTTTATGATGTCGTAGATTGGGACAGCATTCATTGTGGTATATCTTCAGTAGATCCAAAACCAGGTTTCATAGTCACTTGGAAAAAATAACCTTTCCCCATAGAAAAATTGCAAAAATAATGCCCAAACCTGAGTTGGTACATTATGTTAATGTGCCTGAAGAGGAATACAATAAACTCTGAAAAATATATGCAACAATTATGATGGATATGTAATTACTATTATTTATAAAGGATACTTATAAATATTCTTTAAAAGTGGGCTTTCTGTGGTGTCTGGGTGGCTCAGTCATTAAGCATCTGCCTACAGCTTAGGTCATGATCCCAGAGTACTAGAAGGAGCCCTGCATTGGGCTCCCTGCTCAGCCGGAAGACTGCTTCTCCCTCTTGCACTCCCCCTTCTTGTGTTCCCTCTCTCACTATTTCTCTCTGTCAAATAATAAATAAAATCTTTAAAAAAAAAAAATGGGCTTTCTCGGGTCACCTGGGTGGCTCAGTAAGTTACTCATCTGACTGTTCACTTTGGCTCAGGTCATGATCCGAGGGTTGTGAGATCAAACCCTTCAGGGGCTCTACACTGGGGTGGACCCTGCTTAAGATTTGTTTCTCTCCCTCTCTCTCTGCCCTTCTCTCCTGCCCCCCCCATGTGCATGTGCTTTCTCTTTCTCTCTCAAAAATTAATTAATTAATCAATGGAATAAAAAAGGTGTGATTTCTAACAGAAAAGTAGAATAACAATATCATCCTCAAGGAGAAGTATGAATGGTAAATAAGTATAGAAATCTCTACCTCACCAGTTTTCATAAATAAGAAAATTAAAATAAAATAAATTAATTAATATATAACATTTTGATATAATATAATTTGCTATAGTAATATATATGTTATATATTATGTGTTATATATTTTGTTATTTAATATATATTATATTTTTCTATTTATATATTATTTTAATTTTATTATCTATTAAAATATATTGTATTATATTACATATAATATATGTTACTTTATATATTATTTTCATTTTCTTATTACATAATAATATATATATTTTTACAAAGTATATATTAAATAATATAACATATAGAAATGTATGTAATTAAATTAACACATATAAAATAATATATATTTTATTATAAAATATGTATTTTTATCCATTAAACTAAAAAATTACATAAAATTAACAAAAACTGAAAAGAAATAATTGATGACGGATATGTAAGAGTCTGTTCACGAGCTCCTAGTAGAAGTATAAGTAGCAAAAGTGTTTCTGTTTTTTTTTTTTTTTTCATTTTATTGTTTACTTCACTTTCAGAGAGAAAAAGAGGGAGAGAAAACACAAGCAGAGGGAGCAGCAGGCAGAGGGAGAGGGAGAAGAAGCAAGCCCAATGCAGGTCTGGGCAAGGCTCCATCCAAGGACCCTGAGATCATGACCTGAGTGGATGGCAGATGCTTAACTACTGAGTCACCCAGGCGTCCCAGCAAAAGTATTTTTTTAAAAGCAGTTTTTCAATATATGCTAAAATAATGCACCATTTTAGGAATTTCTACTAAGGAAATTATAGAAAAGTAAGGAAAGGTACATACAGATGCACCCAAAAACACATACATTCACATAAAAATGTGTATGGCTACAACATATGTATATGTATATATGCATAAAATGTTTATCACGGTAGTTTTCAAAACACCAAAATCTTAGAAATAAGCTAAATATTCTACAATAAGGGGTTGGCTAAATGAGTTGTTGTACATATCTATATGAGACAACATGCAGTCACTAATGTTGATTAAGTGAGCATTCTCTGCAGTGTTTATTATTAGATATTTCTTGATGAGAGACTTCTCTTATGTCATTTTAACAAATACTCCACCCTAACTCCCCTCTTGCAGATTCACAGTGCACTTCAACGCATTTACAGCTCCAAGTCTCACCTATTTAATATAAAATAATGTAATCATAGAACACCATTTTCTACATAACACCCACAGAACCTGTCAATTGACACCTGCCTTGTTTTTTCTTTTCCAAAATATTAAAAATAGAATTTTTAGTAGTTACAAAGATTTTAAGAAGCATATAAGAAAACTATATAGGGAAGGCTGGGTAGCTCAGTTGTTAAGCATTTGCCTTCGCTCAGGTCATGATCACAAAGTCCTAGGATTGAGCCCTGCATCAGGCTACCTGCTCCACAGGAAATCTGCTCCTCCCTCTTACTCCCCGCCCACCGTTTGTATTCCCTCTCTCCCTTTCTCTCTCTATCGAAAAAATAAAATCTAAAAAAAATTTTAAAAAAAGAAAGAAAGAAAATTATATCGAGAAACATATTTTGGATATGCATGATTCATGGAGATGCAAAAAAATTAATTTTTAATTATTGGAACATAATATCTATGGGTAATATTAGGTTTTTTTTTAATCCTAAAAGTAATCCATGGAAAAATAAGTAACTTCATCTATTAGACAGTGGTGAAAATAAATATCTTGAAGGTGTTTCTGAGACTTAAGTGAGATAGTCTAAGTGAACCACCATGTGACTGAGGTCAAGTCTATACCACGCAGGAATCTTGTACTGTATCTTTGACCCATGAACAGTGCCTTCCTTTAGGTTTCTTCAAACAGGTCATTAAACATTGTTTTTTTTTTCTTTTTTTTTTAAGTTTCTCCCTTTTTTAAATAAGCACTTCCAAGTTCAAACCATCTAATAAGAAAAAATCATCAATGTTTTATGGTCCATGGGTAAGTGGCTGTTATTTCAAGGCTTGAAAGACTAGAAAGTAGTCTACTTTGAAAAAGGACAGTGAAAATTTTCTTGTCCTATTTTTGGCTTAAAAAGAATATTTTTTCTCATGTATCCTCACAGTTTCAGAAAAGGACAAAGTTTTGGTGGAAAGAGTCATACCCTCATTAGATTAGTGATAACATGAGTTGAAGATACTTTCAAAATAACATTGAGAATGATTTAACTAGTTTAAGTATCTTGTTTTATTAAAGACAACAGGATAGAAAGAACTTGGGCAATTTCAAGTGTCAAAAACATCCTTGAAAAGGAGTATTTAAATTTTAAATTTTAATTTTAAATGCCATATTTTAGAGTTCTTTGGTTAAGGTCAAGATATACCTTGACGACAAATGTATTTTCAAGGTTAGTAGAAAAGAGACTTTGAAAAAGATGTCAATCAACCAAAGGAAAATATTGAATATGGACAGTAGAGATAATGGAAAGTATATAGATGTTCTAATAACAGCTGAGGCAGGAAAAAAAAAAGAGAGCTCAAAATAATGCGGCAAAACTTTTGAAAGGGAGACCTATAACTTGAACACCCAGATCTTGATTCTGTCTGGTCTCTTTCCACCTGACATGCAGCCTGACAGATCTATGTTTTTAAGATTTTATTTATTTATTTGAGAGAGAAAGAGAGACAGAGAGAGAGATCATGCATGAGGAGGGGGAGGGGCAATGGGAGAGGGAGAAGCAGACTCCCCGCTGAGCAGGGAGTCTGATGTGGGGCTCCATCCAGGACCCTTGAGATCATGACCTGAGCTGAAGGCAAACACTTAGCCGACTGAGCCACCCAGACACCCCTAGCATGACAGATACTAAGAACAAATCATTCAAGCACCTTAGCTCCAATCAAGTCTCCCCCTTTTCCCCAGTAAAAAGCCAGTTGGTTGGGCAGTCTCCAGTCTCTGGTTGTATATCAGTAAGATCACCTATTCAGAAAGATCCTTTGTCCAAATGTTCTTTGTGCTCAAAATCCTTCATTGGCTGACCTTGCCTAAATAAATTCACTTATTTAATAGTATCCAAACCCTTCTCAATTGAGATGCTGTCTTCCTTTTACATTCCATACGGGGAAAATTTAAACTAATGTTGAAAAGAAGAGTGAGTTCAAGATAATGTAAAACCATTGGAAGGTTTCAGAATGATTGCCTCATTGCCCTGTGAGCAGTACACATTTGATAAATGTTTGCTAACTAAATTTAATTGAGCATTCTTTCCTATTTTTTCCTGCCTAAATATTTAGTTGCTATATACATTTCAATGTACTTTTCTTGCCCAAAGCATTTACTGTGAAAGAGTCATATTCTGCACTATATTCACTCACCCCACCCACCACTCCAGCTGTGGAACCATCTGTGGAAATTTTTATTTGGAGGGCGGGCCCTCTCTGTATACTTTGCTCAAAAATCTGGTCTCTGGTCTTCTAAAAAGGAAGACGTAATAAACTCAGCGTAGATTGTAGAGATTGGAAGGGAGAGGGATATGGTACATAAGCAAGTGAGTTCACTTAAAGAGAAGAGAAGAAACAAACAATACTTTAGGATGTGAAGACCCTTCCTAAAGTCTTTAAAAGCATATTAAATACAATTATTATTAACATGGATTAATTTCTTTCTGAAAAAACATTTTTATAACTCTGAATATAAGAAAGTGTGTATTCTCTGATTGGCTTAACTTTGATTTTTTGTTTTTGTTTTTTGTTTCTTCTTCTTCTTCTTCTTCTTCTTCTTCTTCTTCTTCTTCTTTTTTTTTTTTTTTTGAGCAGTTCTAGGTTTATGACAAAATTGAGAAGAAAGTACAGAGATTTCTGGTATATACGATCACCCCTCAACACATATAGCCATCCCAATTTCAACATCAATCACAAGAAGGGTACATTTTGCAAAGGCTGAATCAACAATGACAAACCATAATTATACAAAGTGCATACATAATTTTTTTTCTTTTTTTTTCAAAGTGCATACATAATTTATAGTAGAATTCATTCTTGGTGTTGTACATTTTATGGGTTTGGACAAAGGTGTAATGACATACATATATCCATCATTATAATACCATACAGAGTATTTTCACTACTCTAAAGATCCTTTGTGTTCTGCCCATTCATTTCCCCCACTCCCACCTTCAAGGATTATTTCTTTTGTCTCCATAGTTTTGTCTTTCCAGAGAGTCATATGGTTGAAATGATAAATATGTAGGCTTCTCAGATTGGGTTCTTTCACCTAGTAATGTGCATTTAAGTTTTATCCATGTCTTTCCATGGCTTCATAGCTCATTTCTTTTTAGCACTAATATCCTGTATCTAGATGTTCCACAATTTATATATTCATTAACCTACTGAAGGATATCTTAGTTGCTTCCAAGATTTGGCAGTTATAAATGAAGTTGCTATAAACACCCATGTGCAGATTTTTGTATGGACATAAATGTTCAATCTCTTTGGATAAATACAATAGAGCACAATGTTTGGATTTATGATAAGAATAGGTTTAGTTTTGTGAGAAACAACCAAATGACTCTCTTCTAAAGTGTCTGTACTATTTTGCATTCCCACTATTAAGTATGAGACCATGTGTCATCCCACATACCCACCAGTATTTATTATCAGTGTTTCAGATTTTGACCATTCTAGTAAATGTGTGGTGTTAACTCCTTATTGTTTCAATCCCTATTTCTTTGATGACATATGATGTGGAGTAGCTTTTTGTATACTTATTTGTCATTTGTATATCTTCTTTGGTGAGATGTCTTTGAGGTTTGGGCACATGTTTTTCATAGGTTATTGCTATTTTCTTATTGTTGAGCATTTTTGAGAACCAAGTGCTCTGGCTAATTTCAAAAAGTTATCTCCCCCAACCCCTGCTGGAGGCATATAGGAATTTTTCCCTCCCATTATTTACTATGGGAATCTAGTCAAGTTCCTGGAAGTAAATCTCACACTATTGTGGAGGTCCCCTATTACTGGGTCTCTCTGGAATTTTTAACTCTCCCAGTGGGCCATACTGAGCAATTTGCCAATTACCGTTCACATCTGCCTACCCAGGCACTGGTTCACAGTAGTTTCTGTTCTTGGGCGACTGTTCTGGTAAGCCACCACTCCCTATATTCACTTGTATACCTCTCCAATCTTGGAAGCTGTGTTTGCCCTATGTCTCCTTTCTAATGGATCAAGAAAAGTTGTTGATTTCTTAGTTTGTTCAATGTTTTACTTGTTGTTAGGACTGAGTGATGACTTCTAAACTTCTTATGTGTGGAACCAAAAACTGGAAAATTCTCATTAAGGTTCATAAAAATCTAACACTACTGTTGTTATACAACAAAATATTTGTCCCAGTTATTAATTAAGTCACACATTACACATACACAGAGAGAGAGAAAGAAGTTCTGAATTTACTTATCATGAATAGCTATGAATATATTGTTCAACAAGAATCTATAGATCTGCAGTATGGATAGGGTACTTCATTTCATCTCAAACAAATTAGCATGATATACTATGAGATGAGGACCAAGTTAGTGCTCACGGGAGTGATGGAGAAGGACAGAATAGAAAGCAGTTTGAGGAAAACTCACTGATGGAAGAGGAGACCTCGTTTCTACAAGGCCCCTAAAATAGAGAAAGTGAGTCTTTTGGGTGCTGAAGATTTCTAAATCTCGGTTTTCTTTTTCTATATTTAATTGGCCTTTGCTCCTCTTACACCTCTAACAAGATTATCCTGTCATTTCCCCTCAGATAGTCAATATCCATTTCCATGTCTATTCATTTGTGGATGCCTTTTGTTGGTATAAAGTTTCATTTCCCTTCTTTCTGGTGATCACATCAAGAATAAATGAAGTATTTTTCCCAGGAAGTCTTCCTCAACATCTGAAATCGTAAGTGACCAATCTCTAACTCAACTCCAGTAACACTCTTCTATGTGTCATTTGTACAGCACTTTATTTCTGCTACTTCATCTTATGATTTTGTTGGTGAACATCTGTCCATCCATTACCTAATGGTGATTTCTCAATTGCTAAGCATTAAGCATGTTTCTATATCCAATGTCAACTGTAGTGCTCTCAAACTTCTTGACGCTTCATAAAACTTAGCTGACTGTGAAGAGGATATGGAAATGACAGAAGATGATAAAAGACAGGAAAAGAAGATAAGGAGATAGAAGATGATAGAAGACAGGAAAAGTCATAGACATCTCAAGCGACTTTGTGGCAATGTTTCTCAGAGTATGATTTGCTCAGCACCTGAATTAATAACTCCTGGAAATGTATTAAAATGCAGATATTTTGGCTCTTCCATAGACCTTATAAAATAGTGTCTGAAGGAGTAATGTGGAATCTACGTTTTTAACAAGCACTTCTATGTGCTTCATATGTACTCACGACTTCACTGACCAGTTAACCTAAAACCAGAAAAAGCCATAAAGGTTTTCTAATTGAAATTCTCATAAATAATAAATAAATAAATAAATAAATAAATAATGGTGAATGTGCCACATTGTATTAATGAGATGCAGAAGAAGTAAAATTTGGTCATACGGGACTTCCAGATATCTTACATCATACTGTGTAACATCTTATTCAATTCTATTGAAAAGCTAAAATTACTTATATCATACAAAAAAATTAATACCATAACTTACAATAGAGAACCTACTATTTTCAAGCAACTTTCTAGAAGGTGCTATAGAAGAATTTTAGAAAAGAGAAATAGATTGATTTCCAATATCATTGTGTTTTGCTTACAATGGAATTTTCAGAATTATTTCAAAGATTGGAAACAGAAGATGAATACAAATTTTACAGGAGTATAAGGGTTTAAAGAAACAATAAGAAATATTCGATTAGGTCCTTGACCAAATACAGCTAACAGAGCAAATGTTTTCACTTCAGAAACTCCATTTCAATTATTTTGCCTATTGTTATGTGGTATTCTCATTCACCAGCTGTAGATGAATCAATTGTTACAATTAGAGATGGTGCTGTATATCAAATGACAAGAAACAAAGAAAGGATAAAATCAAACCCACAGCTAGAGAAAGTGGCAGATGATGAGTGGATAACGAAACCCATTACACTTGGCCATTAAGTTGGACAATTAACCTGTACTGCTTAAATTTTCCATTTTCACATGAACCCAAGTAAACATGCATGGATCTCTCTTTCTAAATTGTCAAGACAGATGTTGGTATAAAGCTAGCTTGACAGGTATAAAAATATGCTGAATTATCCATTAACTAATTGCAGGAGTTGGCTGGAGCAGAGGTCAGCTCCAAATAGCCAATCAGACAGCCACACAAACAGTCTATCATTTTTAAAGGAGAAAACAAAGCACAATACTGTCAACAGATTTAAAGGAAAAGTCTTCTGTTGTATATGCAAAAACTAAATAAATTATAAAATGGAGATACTTTGCCACAGTGACAGAAACAAAATTAAGAGATTTAGTTTCTCACACCCATTTAATTCACTAATGTCCCTACTGAAACAATTAGCAGGGCGGCATTTGCTGTAATTGTAATTTTTTTCCCCTACATGTGCTTAATTTGCAGGAAGTTTAGCATCTGTGAGGCTGCTCATCTGACAGCCCCAGAGACTAAAGTCTGTTTATTGGCAAAAGAAAGAGGCCGAGGCAGCCTAAAATTCTAAGCTAAAATTATCACCTTTGCCATGCATGTTTTTCCTCAATCTGGAGGCTAGTGAGCTGGGAGAAGGAGGTCTATAAGAACCGTTAGACAATGATTACTCTCATCTCCCAAAGTATGCTTTTTCAGGCTGGACATGATGTAATAAATCAAATTTCATGTTAATTCCAAGATTAGATATTTTCTTCCAGAAAGATCTTTGTACAGACAGAAGAGCTAGAAATTGAGGGTTTGAAATTTGTTACTAGGGAATGTTGAATTAGATTTCTGGGTCATAGGACAAAAGTTTCATGATTTTCTGTTCAAAGTTTGTTTTTGCTAGAGAGGCAATAAAGTGAGTATTGGTCAAAGCCCAGGCTGTCATCAGTTCACATGGTAGAACCTTCTTTCCAGCACTGACCATGATTTTGCCAAGTTGTTCTCTATTTCTGTGTCTTTCTTTTTCTCTAAACTAAGGGATAATAACTCATAGCTACATCATAAATAAGATTTTGTGAGGATTAAATGGGTGAATACACATATGACACTTAAAATAATGCTTGTCACAAGGAAGAAGTAAATGTCATATGAGCTATTTTTGGTATTCTTATCAAACAAAATCAGTAGCTATCTTAACAGTTACTTTACCTTTAAATGAGTCTTAATTTTTTGTCACATAAATATTTTATTTCCTCATGGTCATCATGAATATTCAGGGTGAAGCGAGGACATTCTCATTCTCTCTCCCTTTTTCTCTTAATCTTAATTGAAAACTATTTTTCTTTAATGTGAAATTCTCAAGTTTTGAGTCTCTTCAGCTCGCTCTTTTTCTCCCTCTAGGTGTTGATGAAGAAGAAACAACTCCTTTATACCATTTTGTGAGTTCATGGAATGAGGTGATCATTTGCAGCCTGGAATGGTCCTACATGATAATTACTGAATGTTTTTTGCTATATTTTACATCCACTGGGGCTGCGTACATTTTCTATTCTTTGCTGCTGATTATGCTGGTAACTGCATAACATTGCTCCCTTTATTTTCACTTAGTTCTTGCTTAAACAGGTGCCTGAATAATTGATTGTGGACAGGAACAGCTACATAATTTGTGGGGCCAAGTGAAAAATGAGAATGTGGGTTCCTTGTTAAAAATTATTTAGGATTCAGCATAGCAGAGCATTAAGAAAAGTAGTTTCTTCTGAGTACAGGACCTTATATGACTGCCCAGGTCACATGACTATGAAGCTGGTCTTGATATGAGATATTTGGACTATTTTACCCAGAATCTAAACTAATCATCTCTGGTATTTGCATTAGTGTTTTACCAATAAGTTTTTGTTTTTGTTTTCCTGGCATATGGATATAGACTCTTAAAGTTATTTTGACAGGCTTTAAATTGCAAATTAAAATATCCTTATTTTCTATAAGCTGTGAATTTTGTTGGTTTTTCAGAAGCTTCCCTGAATGTTTTAGAAAGAGAAAATTAAAAAAAAAAAAAAAAAAAAAGAACATAGATTTCATTTCATACCCAAACATGAGCTCTTGGTCTCCATTCTGAAAGGTAACTACTGGTTGATTGGTTGGGAGCAAGAAAATTTACAAGAAAAAAAAAGAAAAGGAAAGGAAAGAAAAACAAGTGATGTGTCTGAAGATCTACAAATTCTGCTCTCATCCAATCTTTGTTTATATACAAAAACATTTTGTAGACTGATCTAATTCTTTTATATTTAATGGTATTTATTAATATGATGCCTTAATTCTTTTGATTCTAATGACAGACTATCAAAATACTTTTTTGTGTGTGACATTGCCTTGATTTTTCTGCAGTATTTTTCCTCCTTTATTTTTACTGTGGGGCTTTTACATAAAAACAGATTTTAAAAAGATAATACTATTAATGGTTTACCATTTTAAGTTAAAATGCTCACTTTGTAACATTATAATCATTTCCAAGCCCAGAGCCTGACAAAGGGCTAGATCGTATGACCCTGAGATCGCAACCTGAGTTGAAACCAAGATTTGGAAGCTTAACCCACTGAGCCACCCAGGCACCACCTACAACTTTAATAGAAAGACATAACTGCAATTATTCTGCTATCACTGCTCTATCGTATTACAGTAGTTAGTTTATGTGTACATCACCTTAAAGTTTGTAAAGGACTTTACATACATTTTACACACATTTCAAAGAGTCCTGTGAGGGCATAATTATTATGCCCCACTTTATAGAAGATGAAGCTCAGAGAAGATCAGTGATATTTTCCAATGTCAAATAGTTAATAACAAAATGCCCTTTAAGATCCTGTGGAAGAGGTTAGCAGAATCAAAGAGCAGAAGTGACATAATTTCAGTGTTGGAGTTACTTGGAGAGTTGGAGGGAATGCATGATTGGTGAACAAAACATAAAAGAAAGACAAAAGTCATTCACTGAATAATTCATGTTTGTATGCATTCACACATTTATCAGACATTCTTTTCATTAATTAATGCATACTGATGGAAACCACAACCATTGAAGATAGTTTCTTAGTCAACTAAAAGTAGCGACCTGAGGAGCACCTTGATGGCTCAGTTGTTAAGCATCTGCCTTCAGCTCAGGTCATGATCCCAGGGTCCTGGGTTGGAGGCGGGCCTTAGGCTCCCTGCTCACCAGGCAGCTGCTTCTCTCTATCCCACTTTCCCTGCTTGTGTTCCCTCTCTTGCTGTCACTCCCTGTTAAATGAATAAATAAAATCTTTTAAAAAATAAATAAATAAAAGTAGTGACTTGAATATGTTCTTGACTTTTCTTGGCAATTTTTTCATTGTGAGGCTCAGAAGTGATGAGAAAACTGCTGCCCTGAATGGAATTCTGCTAAGGAGAGAAATGCTGCTTTATGGAAAGCAGATTTGAAAATCTTTAAAATATTTTTCCTCAGACTTGGCTGCAAATTAGACTAATATGAGAATGTTTTTTAGTTTATTCATAGAAGCCTTCCCCAAAAGTTCTGCTTTAATTAGTCTAGGGTGAGACTCAGGTAAATGTGTGAATTTATATATGTATGTGGTCCATGTTTGTTAGCACCCTTTGTTTTGCCAAAAGAAACTAAGGAAAGGTAAACCAGAAATTACTGAAAACATTATCTAAGTGGGGAAAATAAAAGGGGAAGAGGAATAGGTCTATGAAATAGAGTATGCTAAGAAAACAACTTGAGGGTTTTTTTTTTTTTGAAACATGTAAGTGTTTTATACATTTAAAAATAAAATTACATTAAAAATAGTGGAAAAAAGCAAATATTAAAAGTAAAAGTAAATGGAAACTGGTGAGCACAGAAACTGAACTGACCAATTAGTAGGCTACAGTCTAGGAACAAAAAGAAATGCAAAGATATTACAACCCAGTATAACATGTGAATCTAGATTACATCATGGAAAGGCAAATGTTTTTTTAAAAATCTATAAAGGAAATTCAGAAGATAAATAAAGTAAATGGAATATAAAGTAAATGTCTGATTATATTATTTTATCAGTACTAAATTTTGGGATGTGATAATGGTATTATATAAAAGAACATCCTTGTTAGACATATGCTGAACTATTTAGAGCTGAAAATACTAAGATTCCTTTTGGTGTGTATGTGCATGTATGTGTATAGAGGTTGGGGGTGATAGAAAGAGAAAGAAGCAAAGTACTTAAAATTGATGAGTCTAGGCAAAGGCTATATAAGCATTCATTTCACCATTATTTGAATTTTTTTCTGAAACCATGGGAGTATTCAAAAAATGTTTGGAAAAAATCACATATAAATCTAGTCGAAAAGAAAAAAGAAAGTGTATAATCACAAAAGAACAATTAACATATTTACTACACTAAAATCAAAATCATCACGTATAAAATTTAAAGACAAATGCAAGACAAAGGATATCACCAAAAGAAATTAAGTATATTTAAAGGTCCTTATTAATATTTAATGTAAAGAGCAATATAATTTCTCATTTAATATAGACAAATTCAACAATTATATTTATTGATATAAAAGTTTGCAATGTGGAAGAAGAATAAAAGGTTTTATATCAGTTAGTACAAGTCCCTTTATACTTAAAAAAGAAAATATGCTCTTAATCCCCTTCGCCTGCTGCACCTGCCCCTCCAACCTACTTCCCCTCTGGTAACCATCAATTTGTTCTCTGTAGTTGGAGTCTATTTTTTGGTTTACATCTTTTTCTTCATTTATTTATTTCTTAAATTCAACATATGATATATGTCTTTCTGTAATTGAGTTATTTCACTTAACATTATATTCTCTAGATCCATCCATGCAATCACAAATGGCAAGATTTTATTTTATTTTTTTATGGCTGAGTAATATTCCATTATACATATGCCACCTCTTCTTTATCCCTTCATCTATCAATGGATACTTGGGCTACTTCTATAATTTGGCTATTGTAAATAATGCTGTAATAAGGAGGGGTGTGTATATCTTTTCAAATTAGTGTTTTCATGATGAGCACTCAGTGGTGCATAGACTTGTTGAATCACAGTATATTATACAGCTGAAATTAATATATTATTGTATGTTAATTATATAGGAATTAAAAATTTAAAAACTGAAAAAGAAAAGAAAAAAGATGTGTGTATGTGATATATATGCATATAAACAGATGAAAAGAAACTTAATAATGTATTATGTGTAACTATCTTTGTAAGATTGTAACTGACTTTTTCTTGTTACTCTAGGTATTTTAAATTTATAATGATTTTTCATAAACTAATATATGGTCTATTTGAAAAATACTTTGAAAAAAAAAGAAGCTTATAAAATAGGTTGAGAGTGCTACAAAGAGAGCTCTAAAATTAATTCAGATTGTAAAGACTTTATTCAAATCCAATAAAGGAGCATTTTCAAAAGTATCACTAGGTGGTACTAAGTGCAGTGGTAGAGGATCAAGGGCACAATGTGTTTAGACTAATGCAAAATAATGACAGTTAAAAGGGATGATGCTTTTTGTTTAGAGCAGGGAGCGAAGCGAAGAACAGACAAAGAAGAAAAGAAAAAACAAAAGATAGAAAATAAGAACCACTTACTGAATTTCCCTGTCAATAAAAGTGATCTTTAGATTATTAAGGCAAGAACAACTTTATTAAGAGAGAATCAATTCCATCAATATGGGGGGAAAAAAAATAGGAAGCACATAGACTTTCTAATCGTGTTTGTTATTTGGCTCAGAAAAATTCCTTGAGGACCCAAATAGAAAAGTTGTTGAAAAACTGAGACCAGTATATGTATTCTCAAAAACACAAGAAGAATATGATTTTTTAGTCTTTGAGGAGGCTGCTTTTAGGCAACAGGCTTGAGTGATGGAAACCAGAGCAAGGCAAAGAGCCCACAGTGATCACTGAGCTGAATACAAACAGACTCATTAAATACCCCCCCATAGCCATTGACTCTAGCTGATTACTTATAAACAGGCACAGTTCTGAAGATTATCAAAAAAGGGAAAATTTCCTACATCTCCATACTCCTTCACTCAGTCCTATAACCGTCACCCCTCACCACTCACAACCCCATGACAGATAGTCTCTCCTTTGCCATCCTGCCAGCTGCTTCCTTGCAGTATATTCAACAAATTTTTATGTCCTATGTTCTGCCTTGGGTGAATTCTTTCACCTCCTGTGCCACTGACCGCCATCTGATTGAGATGCCACACAGTATTGAAATTTTCAAGGTGTCTCTCAATTTGCCAGTTCATGAAACTCAGTTCACAATGTGCAGAATAGTTAATTTTTGAAAAATTATTCAACAAATATTTTAACAACATGTGGGATGATCTGCTGCTGCTGAATACCCACCTTGGGCAACAGCACAGGTAGACTGGGGAAAGGGTGGGCTAAAGGCAGGAGCAACTGCAAAAAGATTCAGTGCAAGGGGAAGACGCCAAGATGGGGCTGAAGCAAGTAGGTACTCGGGCGGGGTAATTCTGGCAGAGTCAGGGGCGAGGAAACAATTTTTCTCTACAAAAATAGAGAAAACAGGGGAGGCACTATGGTGAGTATGTGGGAATTCTAGGAATACAAGACCCTTGAGACATTAAATCTGGCTGCTTTCCTGTGGCTCTGGAAAAACACCTTCATGGCAGTCTCAGCCCTTAAAGCTTCAAAATAATTCTCTCTAGTTCTACAAAGTAGCAATTCAATGTCTGGTAATTTGACCTTCTTCCTCTCATGTCACCACCGAAATATCATGTGCTAAAATGAGAATAATCCCTCCCCTATAGAGGCCAATGGCCAAGATTTAACATGAAGATTATTTTCGAGTTAAAAGCAATTAAAACAAACAAACAAACAAACAGATTCAGTAAAGCTCTTTACCTCCCCTCACATCTTCTTAAAAGATTTTAGATAGAGGACCTGCTCTAGGAAGAGAGCTATCCCCATAGATACCTACATTATGATATGAACCAGATGTGGTAGACAGGCAGGAACCTAGCCAGGCCTATTTAAGAGAAGTCCTCTACGTCTCATTGTTTCTGAGTGGCCCAGCAAACATTTGTTTACCAAACATTTACCTTTTCATCTCCCTGTAAATTGCTTTCCTTCCCTTTGAAGTCATAGACACCTAACCCCTTCTACTTCAGAATAACATACACACCATTTGCCTGACTGTCTCTGGTACTTCCATTTCTATGTGGATTTCCCAGAAGTACAACATTAAATTTGATTTTCTCTTATTAATCTATTTCATGCCAATTTGATTCTTAGTCCTGTTAGAAATACCTTGAAGGGCAGGGGGTATTCAGCCTTCCAAACAGCCCAAAGAAAGCATGACTTTCACTTTACATCATTACTAATATGTTATGAATTATAACATGTAATATTATACGTAATTTATAATGTA
This sequence comes from Mustela nivalis, assembly GCF_964662115.1. Classification (NCBI taxonomy): domain Eukaryota; kingdom Metazoa; phylum Chordata; class Mammalia; order Carnivora; family Mustelidae; genus Mustela; species Mustela nivalis. Next base: position 51,555,227 of record NC_139020.1, read on the forward strand.
TGCTACCTTGGGATTAAGTGTAGTGAGCATTTACTGAATGGTCATTTTATAAACAAAACTTGAGAGGTGTGCTTTTGTTTACAGTATAACATTGAATTTCAGAGCAACACTGTGAAGTCTGTTCAGTTAAGTTCTTCACTTTTCAGATGAAAAAAAAAAAAAAAAAAAAACCCTAAGTTTATTAGTCTAGTGAGTCCAGACATAAACATACGTTGAAATGTCTTTGCAAATGGGTGCCTGATCTCCATGCCATTTTAGCAGTTGGTTTTATACCTTCATATTTTTAATTCTGAGGTGTTGGAAATTTATGGGATGACTGGCATTTATCAGAGTTTTTAACTGTTTTGGAATTCATACTCTGTAAAAGAGACATAAGCATTATCTATATATTTGGCAAAATTGTCTAAATTGTAGGAGAGAGTTCCACATCATTAAAGACTATAGAGAAAGAAATACTGCCAAGCTTCTCCCAAGTTCTGCATTTCTCCCCTCTACCCTGTTGTGGAGGGTTAACCAGGGCAGAGAACAATACAGAGCTCTCCAGGAGAGTGCTGTGAGATTCACCTTCAATAGCTTTGTCAGGAATAAAGGTTGTCTTGTGCTTTGATGGTGAGTAACTACACATCTACTTCATCTCTCCATTTTGTTAACCAGACTGAAACTTTTACAAATAGATTGCTCTTGTTAGTAAACCCAACTTTACCCCAGACTGAATCCTGGCTCCTAAATCTTAATCCAGAAGCAGATATTCCCTAGTAGTCTAGTAGCCTAGACACCAGATTCAGGTTTTTTAATTTTCATTGACTGTATTTTTAACTCTTGTCTGCCCCAGATCATTCAATTCTGTTCATTGTTCCTTAATCTAAGATTCCAACACCACAGGGAACATTTTATTTTTTATCTTGTTTGTGTAAGTCAACAACCATGTATAGATTCCCAATTTCATGCTAGCTACTAAAATGGTTTTAGGAGAGAATATAAAAATGATATACTACCAACTCTCAACTGATTTCTAATCTATAATAGTTTACCCTGGACATCTCAAATTCAGGATTATATTCTAAGTATTTCAATTATATTCACTTACTTTCCATCACTGTATAGAATATTTTGCTTTCTGTGAAGATGGTACCTGATATATCAGGGTTTTTTAAAAAATTATTTATTTATTTATTTATTTGACAGAAAGAGAGAGAGAGTACAAGCAGGGAGAGCAGCATGGAGAGAGAGAAGCAGACTCCCGCTGAGCAGGGAGTCCAGTGTGAGGTTTGATCTCAGGACCCTAGGATCATGAGCCAAGCCAAAGTCTTAACAGATTGAGCTACCCAGGCACCCCGATATATATTATTTGTGAGATGTACTGAACAAGAGTATTTTTCAAACTATCTAGCCTAAGAGATCTGAAAGAAAAATGGAAGAATATAGGAATTTCACCATACAGAAATACAATATTTACAGATAAATGTAAGTCAGGTTCCTTCCTAAAATTTTACATATGGAAAAATATAGATAACATATTTTCTACTGGTACTTTTTCTGCATTAATAAAGAAATAAGACATCTTTATACATGATTGGACAAAGCTCACCATATTCCTTCTAGGGAAGGTCAATCTGCCCTTGGTTGAAGGATCAGATTCTAATTCTTATGACTTTTTAGACTAGTTCAAAATTATAGGGACAAAGGATCTTCTACTAGACTTCCAGAATCTTGGCACTAGTTAGGAGCCATCAGTTCTTTCTCATAATGGGCCCTGGTTTGTCCTCAGGTATTCAAAAATGTTCTCAGCATTCTTTCTGAGATCGCACTTAATGTGAGGAAATTTCATAGGATTTCCGAGACCCTGAACCCATTATTTTGAAACCAATAACAAAAGAAGACCAAATCTTAAACATACTGAAACAAAAATCAGCCAAATAAACAATAAACAAACAAAAAAAGGCAATCAAATCCATAGTCTGTCACATTGTATTTTGGCAAAGTCAATCTGAATCATTTGTGAGACTCCCAAAATGCCTCTTTCTTTCAGATAAGGGCTATGATAAGATATTTCAATTTCTTCATTGACTATTAACTTCAGACTTTTGATCTTCCTTTGGGGATGTACTTACTATAGCTCAAGAGTGATTATCTTTGGTGCATAATTTAAGATGATTTTGTTTGTCCTGGCAGTTGACAAACATTTTGTTTCTATTAGTTTCTTTATTTGCTTTTATCTTTGCTTTTTTTGGTCTGTTGACTCATGCTCCATTGCATAACACAGGAATCCAATTGATTATAAATCATAAACGTGCTGATATGCAGACTACATGATTAATTTTTAACTTGGAGATTCTCTCATAAGACAGTTTGTCAGGAGATTTTTTCGGTTAATAGCAAAAATTAGGCCTCTTTTTCTAATAAAAATATTCAGTAAACCATTGCTCTTTCTTGACTGTGAAGTGGATAAGCAAAAGAGGAAGTGTATCTTTCAGCAAGTTGTTCTGACATATAAGCTCAATAATGATACCATATATTAGGTAGTCAGTATGCTTGTTAAAATTAGAAAACAAATGTATTTATTCCTTTTTAATATTACTTTTATTCATACATGATATTTAGAATCTTGACAGCTGACTCGAAGGAAGTGATGTTTGCTTGATTTGGTCTTTTTTAAGTGCGGGATTCTCTATCATTTCAGCTCAGAAGATATTTAGTGGAACCTAATGCTTTCTTTCAGAGCTAGATGAAAGTGAATATTGTTATGCAGCTAGAACTAGGGGTATGTAGGGTGAGGGGTATAAGAAAGTGCTCAAAGTATTACCCCAAGAGAAATCTTAACAGAGGGAAATTTCTACTTCAAACCCTTTTAGCTTAAAACTCTTGGTAGGGAGCCAGTGCACCCTTGGAGAATTCTCCAAACTCCAGGCATTCTACTTGTCTTACCCATTCAACATGATGTTTCACAGTGGGTGGATTGTAAGGGAAGTTTTCACAGCACTTGAAATAATTGCAAGAATAATGATTGGTTTGGACAAAAGAATGCATTGCCAAAGAATATTGAATAATGGATGTTATGAGTAATTTCCCAGTTTAAGCTATCTTCCACCCAGTGTCAGAATGATTGCTTTTTTTGTGGTACGTAAACAGCATACGAGCAACCATCCATTTACTTGCAGTGGCATTAAATCCTCTTTCCTACAAACCGTAAAAGCTCCATTTTCCCAGCTTGCCAACTTTTATCCTACCCACCAACTATGCAATCAGAAATAGTAAAAAAAATGTGGGGCCAACAAATTGCTGAACTCTTCTATCAAACAATATATGTCAAGGTCTCTCTTTACTGCCTTTTAAGAAAAGTTACTACTTTTCTTGTGAGTGTTGATCATCCATAGTTCATACAGATAGCAGTTATGCCACTCTGGTTGCCCTCCATTCACTACCACCTTAAAAGACACACTGATATTTATGAACACATAAAATCATATGGGATCTATTTATCTAACCAGATAAGTTCCATTATAACATCAACTCAATTAACAGCCATGAATCTTTTTCTGAAAAGTTGCCAGACTATAAGCATTCTCTGACAAATGTGCCAAGGGTTAAGTAAGTAGTTGAAATTATCCCAATGTATTCAGATTTGACAAGGAAGTGATAATGTATTGAAATAAAAATTAAACTGTGATCACTGTGATCAGAATGTTAAAAATGTTTTTCTTTATAAGGAAATGGGAAAAGATAGAAAATCATGAGTTATTATTTTTGTCATTTTATAATTTTTGTGTAAAGTCCACATTTGATTTCACATGCTAAAAATGTAAAAAATGTAAATATCTCATTAAATTTTAGATTATTTGTTGAAATATTTTTGATATGTTGTATATATTGAATCAAACCATCATAAAATTAATTATACTGTTTCATTGTACTGTTTTTAATGTGACACTTAGAAAATTTTAAATTACATATGAGCCTCTCATGTTTTAAAATATGTGGATGGTACACATTGTCACTCTTGTTTTCTGTGTAGTATAATATGTTAGTCTTTATAGATACTGTTATCAAAGTTTATGTGCAAAAGTCCAGAGATATGAGGCTTTAACAAAGCACAAACTACTATATAAATAACTTTTTTTTAAAAGACTTCATTTATTTATTTAACAAGTAGGCAGAGAGGCAGGCAGAGGGAGAGGAGAAAGCAGGCTCCCTGCCAAGCAAGGAGCCTGATGTAGGGCTCGATCCCAGGACCCTGAGACTATGACCCGAGCTGAAGGCAGAGGCTAACCCACTGAGCCACCCAGGTGCCCCTATATAAATAACTTTTAAAATGGAAATTAAAAGCCCATAATGTAAATTAATAAAATTTTTTTAAAAGATTTTATTTATTTATTTGACAGAGAGAAATCACAAGTAGATGAAGAGGCAGGCAGAGAGAGAGAGAGAGAGGGAAGCAGGCTCCCTGCTGAGCAGAGAGCCCGATGCGGGACTCGATCCCAGGGCCCTGAGATCATGACCTGAGCCGAAGGCAGCGGCTTAACCCACTGAGCCACCCAGGCGCCCCCAATAAATTTTTTTGATAGTTGTAACATGGAAAACTATCTGCAAAAAAAAATGTTTTTAAACACTCAAAAAAAGAAAGAATAATACATATTAAATGGAACACAGAAAAATAATCATTGTTATATGAGAAAATAGTCTTTTTGGGACCCAATTAATTAATAAACTTGTCATGAAACCACAATAATGAAAATTTGAACAATGCATAATAAGGCAGTGCTAGTGGTGGAAAGGGGAACATGGTTTCTGCCTTTAGCCTTCATTGATCTTAGATTTGCACATAAGTTTCACGTTCTTGCACTAGTTATTTTCTATCTTCTTCTTGGTTCTAATCAAAGTAAAGTCTGAAACAGAGGCTTGCTTGTTAGTAATTTGCCTAGTTACCTGATCTGAGGGAGGAAAGCATGCAGCACAATGGAAGTAAAAGGGAAGAAAAGAAAGCTTATTCAAAAATGTCTTATCTGATTGAAAATTGATTTTAGGGCCTTCTGTGTAATTTTATGAAGTATGTTTCAGAACTGCCTGCAGTGGGCTAAAAAAGTGGGAGAGGAGGCAGATATCCCGTTGTCTCCTGACCCCATGAGTCACAAATAGATGCACAGGCATTTAATACCATCAGACTTCATTGGTCCATATCCTGGTAACATGGGTCTGGGTTGTACTTATACAAAGCCAGAGCTGCAGTTGGTCCATACTGTGGTGGAGAAGAAGCCTAGAGGCAAGAAATGAGAAGTATGCTTAGTCCAAGACATGGGGGACTTCATCTTTGTGAAGCCCATGGTCATTCTTTTGGAATCGGTTGCTTCTGTAGCATCAGTAGCTAGAAGAAAATAAGAAGCAATAAAATTTTTAAATGATGCAGGAGAGACCTACTAGTTACAGTTTTATCACTTTGAAATGGGGATGAGAATAGTGTCTTCTACATACCATTATTATGAGTATCAATCAAGATAGTAATGACAAAGTGTTTAGCACACTGCTTGGGACAATGCTCCTTCCCAGTAGGTCTTAATTCTTTGATTACTCAAGATCAGCTACATTATGCTGTATAACAAATAATTCTAAATGTTAATGCTTAAGAAGTAAATATATGTATGTATATAGTCCATTTTGTGTTGGCAGGAGGGATCTGATAATTGCAGTCACCCATGAATCAAAGCTGATAAAGGAGTTACCATTGTGATGGTAAGACTGGCTAAAAAAAAAAAAAAAAAAAAAAAAGGCAGGATGAAGAAATATGAAACATATTTCAGAAGGACAGAAGGTAAACTTTTATTTGATAATCTTATCTGCAAAAAGTAGCTCAGAGAATGAAATAATAGCTGCTTTCCAATTACCTTCTCTATCTCTGTGCCCAAAAGACCCTGATTTTCAATCTTGTCAAGGACATTAAATACTGTGTAGCCAAATTATATTGAATACATTTGTATTAAAATCAATATCTACCATGAGGAAAAATAAGGATAAATTACATATAGCATAGGTAGAAATTTGTGGCAATTTATGAATACTACAAGGGTCATACTGATGAAAGGTCAGAAAAGCAATGGGTTGCAAGGGAAGTGCAGAGTTCGAAGGAGCACACAGCTGGGTCCTTTCTCTGTTATTCAAAAAAGACAGAGCAAGCTCCAAGGCTTCATCTGGCATCTTGTTTTCCAGAGCCCCCTCCTGCTGTGCTAATGAGGTGAAAAGTGACCTGCCTGCTCATTTTCTGGCTCCTTATTCAGTAATGGTGTGACATGCTGAAAAGCTGACTGCTTACACTGTGTTAGAGATTAGATCATGCAATACCTAACAGATGCTCTTAGGGTCTTTGAAATAGCATATCTAAAGTTTCAAAACTGCATGTGCTTTTCATCTAAAATGCTAAAGGAGTAACAGTGCTCCTGTTAATTTCACATACTTTCACATATGGTTCCCTCATTACAATGTGTCACAAGCTAGTTGCCTACAAATTACTCTGTTTGCCAGTCCAATCAATAATTATGAGCTACGAAAAGCCTGCAAGTGTCTAATTTCATTTGGATATATTTTGCACTCTGATTATTCTATAAGAAAGTATCTTTCTTTTGATAACAGTAATATCACCGTTACAGGTTAGCCTTGCAAACTTCAGGCTCAAAGGGCTTTTCTTTTGTTTTGTCACCAGATGAAGGGTGTCTCTTTGGTTATGAGGTTAGTATAGACAGAACATATGTGTGTCTGTGAGTTTATGCTTTTGAGGGGTAGGGGAGGAGGGAGAGGAATATCCCTAGAATTGGGAGCAGCATACTTTGTAAATTATACTTAAAGAAGAATACAGTGAAATAGAAACATAAAACAAATGCCAAGTTTGCCTAATCATACAGTAATAGAGCAATATGAAAACAACCCTGACAAGCTTTCACTGCTCTCCTTGGTCAATAGTGAAATAAGTAACAGTTTCCTGAATCAGAAAGGCAATGGCTTAACTATGACTGCTGAGGAAATAGGTGTAAAGGCTGAGTTATTCAGTCTTCTAAAAAAAAAAAAAAAAAAAGAATTATCTTTATTGTAATAAGAGTAGTAGCAAGGGGAACACCACTAATCCCTTCAGGCAATGAAACCTCATAAATAGGAATGAAGAGAGTAGAGTCTAAAAAGATAATGTGCCATTTACTAGTGGGAGATAAAAGTAACATTCTAGCTTTTAAATAGAAGAAAATTCTTGAAAAGATGGCATACTTTTAAATTCAGAGAGTAAAAGACCTGGTCCCTGAGTGCAAAAGAATGTAAACCTTCATATTTATTGAATGAGATGTTTTCCTTTCCTGCCCTTTGCCATATTACAAGTATTTGAAGCATAAGCTCTTTTCATCATGTAGGAAAAGAATGTGAAATTCCTAAAAAGATAAGATTATTTGGTTGTTTAGAGCCTGGATCTAATTAGCCATCAAGTATTAATAAAGAAATAGAAAGAGTAAAGGGAATTTTAAAGAAGAAGTAAAGGCAAGAGAATACATGGGCTTAGAAGTCTTAATGCTCAGAAAGAAGACTGTTTTCCCAGAGCCAAAAGAAATAGCTGGAATATGATCAAAGGAGAGGAAAGAAGACAAGAAGTAAAGAGAAGTAAAAAAAGGAGAGAGAGTAGAAATATAAAATTATCTGCAAGTAAAAGAATCTTCCTAAACACTATAAATCTTTTAAAAAGAAAAGAAAAAGAAAGAGATTATTGGGAAGCTATTGTTCTTGTTATTGCAATTATTGAACTCACCCATATAAGGCCTTCAAGATGCAATTTGATCTTGATGCAAAAAAATGATCAAACTGTGGGTCCATAAGATTGAGCAATTGTTTCAGGGCTTTTGGTCCTAGAAGCTCCCTCCTTCCTAACTTTGATCATCAAGTGGTTTCACTACCACATTTGGAAAATTGTAAACAACTTTCATTATAACAGAATTTTTACTTTGATGCATCTGAATTCCAAGGAAAAGACATGATGAAGGAACATCCATTACAAAATGTCCTAGGCTAGGCATCAACCAGTCTATGCAAGTCAAAAGGAGAGAGAGAAGAACTAGGAAACATATCTTGCTTCTCCAGTCAACACTCACTGAGGAAAATGATGCTTATTGTTTCTTGATTCACACAAACTGAGCTTTGTATCAAAGTAGCAATGGATCTCATGAGGGCCATTGCAGATGTGCTTTGGAGCCAAGAGAGAGCTGATCCTACATGAACAGGCTAGCCTAACACTTAAGTACCACCCACTGCCTAGAACATAAGAAGTCTAACTTTACTTGTTTAGCAGTCAAATTCTTTTAGTCCATGGTTTTGTAGGAGATATGCCCAAGTGTCTGATTCCTGTCTAACTTATTCCATTTAAATATAGCTCTTCAACACTTCCAGGAAACCCATATGCCCAAGAAAAAGATTTTTTAAAAATTCCTGCATCTAGGGGTGCCTGGGTGGCTCAGTGGGTTAATGTCTCTGCCTTTGGCTTGGATCATGATCCCGGGGTCCTGGGATCGAGCCCCACATTGGGCTCTCAGCTCAGTGGGGAGCCGGCTTACTCCTCTCTCTCTCTCTGCCTGCCTCTCTGCCTACTTGTGATCTCTGTCCAAAAAAAAAAAATTTTTTAAATTCCTGCATCTATCTATACCTTATGGATGAAGAGAGAACTAATACATCTTGAAGTTCTCTGAGCAGGTAATATGGTTAATGAAATTCTTTTATACAAACATGAAAAACCACTGTTGACATGAAAATAAAAATCCTTTACTCATTTCATGTGACTTTTTGAGATAGTGTGATGTCAAATGGAGGACAGGAATTTGCTAAGACATAAAACTGCAAACATATCACCTTCTTGGAGAGGATCTGCTTGAAAAAAAAAGTATAAATGGTTATCTTATTTTATGAATCTTGAAGGTTTTTAAGGAATTGAGGACATGTGGATATTTTCATTGGGTTTGGATATTGCCCTGCCCATACCACGTCTCCTAACCAGAGGATTTTACATGGCTTTGGCTCCAGTAGAGGTGGTGACAGGTCTTATTTCACAAGCAGACTAGAGTACACCTAGTTAAAATCCACCACATTCAGGCCAGGGACCAAACACTGCCCACAGTAGGCAAGGAGAGCCTCTGCAGATGACTGGCCTGAAGGATAGAGCAGCCACAACATAACAACAGAGCACACACTGTAGAAACTCCCTGAAGTGCCAAGCCCTCAGCCCTACTTGACCTCTTCCTCTTAAAACCATTATATTCAGAAAAAAGAAAAAAAAAAATTACATCTGGGAGCAAGAAGTATAATTGGTTTTTCTAACACAGAGAACCTGGCAGAGACTTGAACAAAGTGAGAAGACAGAAAATTTACCCCAAATGAAAGAACAAATAAGGCAATGGCCAGAGATCTAAGTGAATCAGATGTAAGTAATATGCCTAATTAATAATTTAAAGCATTGATCATAAAGACACTCATTGGGCTTGAGAAAAGAATGGAAAACATTGATGGAATCCTTACCAACAGACAGAAAAGAATTAAAAAAGAATCAACCAGAGATGAAGAGTGTAATAAAAAAAAGAAAAGAAACACAATTGATGCAATCAATGAACATCAGGCTCAAAGAAGGAGAGGAATGAATTAATGACCTGGAAGACAAATAATGGAATGAATGAAGTTGAATACAAAAGAGAAAGAATTATGCCACATGAGAATAGACTTAGGGAACTCAGTGTGATGCGCTCGATGTACTAAAAATTATATTATTTTTAGATAACAAAAGAGAGAAAGAAGAAGAGAGGGAAAAGGAGACAGGGAACATATGTGAAGAAATAATAGCTGAAAACTTGCCTAATCTGGGTAAGGAAACAGATATCCAGCACCGAGAGACACAGAGACGGAGAACTCCCATCAAAATCAAAAAAAGCAGACGCACACCAAGACATATTATAATTAAATTGACAAAATATAGCTATAAGGGAAAAAAAACTTAAAATCAACAAGACAAAAGAAGACAGTAACTTAAAAGGGAAAACCCATAAGGCTATCAGCAGATTTTTTTAGCAAGCCAGAAGGGAGTGGCAATATATATTCAAATATATTCAAACATATATATATTTTTTTTCGTAGCTCTAAGTGGGAAAAATATGTAGCCAAGAATGTTCTGTCCAGCAAAGCTAACATTCAAAATAGAAAGAGAAATAAAGTGTTTTATAGATAAAAACTAAAGGAGCTCATGATATATCATGATATATCATGGTGTAATATTTCCACCCTGCAAGAAATATTAAAGGGGACCCTGTGAGTAAAAAAGAAAGACCAAAAGTGGTAGTTTAAAGGTAAGAAACACAAAAGTAGTAAAAATGAATATTTCTATAAAAAATCAGTCAAGGAATTCACAAAAATAAAAGAATGTAAAATATGACAACATATACCTAAAACATGGGGAGGACAAGAGTAAAGAATGGGTTCAAACTTAAGTGACCATCAACTTAATATAGATTGCTATATGCAGAAAAGCTTATATAGAAACCTAATGGGAACTATATCTCAAAAATCACTAATAAACATGCAAAGAATGAAGAGAAAGAAATCCAAGTATATCACTAAAAAATCAACAAAATATGAAAGACAAGAAAGAATCAAGACAAATCTCTAGAAACAACCATAAAACAAGTAACACAATGACAATAAATACATATCTATCCATAATTATTTTGAATGTAGATGGACTAAATGCTCCAATCAAAAGACATAGAGTGTTAGAATGGATAAAAAAAAATAAGATCCTTCTATATGTTGCCTAGAAGACACCAATTTTGACCTAAAGACAAAACAGAAACTGTAACAAGAGACAAAGAAAGACACTATATAATAGTAAAGGAGATATTTCAACAAGAAGATCTAATAATTATAAATATCTATGCATCCAACATGGGAGCACCCAAATACATAAAACAACATAACAACAAACATAAACTAATCAATCATAATACGGTAATCATAAGGGACATTAACACTCCACTTACATCAACAGACAGATCACATAAAGAGAAAATCAACAAGGAAACAATGACTTTGAATGACAGACTGGACCAGATGGACTTAACAAGCTATATCCAGAACACTCCATCCCCAAACAGCGGAATACATATTCTTTTCAAGTGCACATGGAACATTCTCCAGAATAGATCACACATTAGGCAACAGAATGAGTATCAACAAATTAAAAAATATTGACTCATACAATGTACATTTTCTGACCACAAAGCTATGAAACTAGAAATCAACCAGAGGAAAAATCTGGGAAGACCATAAGTACATGAAGGTTATATAACAAGCTACAAAACGATGAATATGTCCACCAGAAAATAAAAGAAGAAATAAAGAAATACATGGAAGCAAATGAAAATGAAAACACGATGATGCAAAGGCTTTGGTAGGCAGCAAAAGCAGTCAGAAGAGAGAGGTATACAGCAATACAGGCCTGCCTCAAGAAGCAAGAAAAATAAAAATATGCAAACTGATCTTATACTTAAAGGAGCTACAAACAACAGTACAAATGAAGCCTAAAGCCAATAGTAGGATGGAAATAATAAAGATTAAGGCAGAAACAAATGGATATAGAAACTAAAAAGGAGATTAATGAAACCAAAAGGTGAATCTTTGAAAAAATTAATAAAATTGATGAACCTCTTACCAGATTTATTAAAAAGAGATGAGAAAGGACCCAAATAAGTAAAATCACAAATGAAAGAGAAGAAATAACAACCAACACCACAGAAATACAATTATAAGAGACTATTATGGGGACACCTGTGTGGCTCAGTGGGTTAAGCCTCTGCCTTCAGCTCAGGTCATGACCCCAGGGTCCTGGGATCGGGCCCCACATCAGGCTCACTGCTCGGCAGGAAGCCTGCTTCCCCCTTTCTCTCTGTGCCTGCCTCTCTGCCTACTTGTGATCTCTGTCTGTCAAATAAATAAATAAAATCTTTAAAAAAGAGAGAGAATATTATGAAAAACCATATGCCAGCAAACTGAACAACCTAGAAGAAATAGATGTTTCTAGAAACATACTTTACCAAAACTAAAACAGGAAGAAATAGAAAATTTGAACAGACTAATAGACAGAAAAGAAACAGAATCAGTAATCAAAAAAAAAAAAAAAAAAAACCCACAAAAAACAAAAAACTATCAACAAAAGTCCAGGGCCAGATCCCTTTACAAGCAAACTCTACCAATCATTTAAAGAAGAGATAGTATCTATTCTTCTTAAACTATTCCAAAAACTAGAAAGGGAAGGAAAACTTCCAAATTCATTTTATAAGGCCAGCATTACCCTGATAGAAAAAGCAGGTAAAGACACCACAAATAAAGAGAACTTTATTTGTTCTCTGGCCAAGATCTCTGATGAACATAGATACCAAAATCCTGAACAAAATACTAGTCAGCCTAACCCGAAAATAAACTTTAAAAAATCACCACAATCAAGTGGGATTTATTCCTGGGTTACCAGGGTGGTTCAATATCCACAAATCAGTCAATGTGATACATCACATTAGTAAAAGAAAGGATGAGAATCATGTGATCATTTCAAGAGGTGCAGAAATAGCATTTGACAAAGTATAACATCATGATAAAAACCCTCAAGAAAGTAAGTTGATAAGGGACATACCTCAACATAATAAGGGCCCTCTGTGAAAAACCACAGCTAACATCATACTCAATGAGGAAAAACAGAGCTTTTCCTCTACTATCAGGAAAAAGACAGGGCTATCCTCTCTCACCACTTTTATTCAAAAAAGTACTAGAAGACCTAGCCACAGCAATCAGACCACAAAAAGAAATAAAAAGTGTACAAACCATCAAGGAAGAAGTAAAACTTTCACTTTTTGCAGTTGACATGATACTCTATATAGAAAACCCTTAAAACTCCACCAAAAAACTGCTAGAACTGATAAATTAAGTAAAGTTGCAACATCAATGTAGTGAAGCACAAAATCAATGCACTAAAATCAGTTGCATTTCTAGCCGCCAATAATGAAGCAGCAGAAAAAGAAATTAAGGAATCAATTCCCTTTACAATTGCACCAAAAATAAGTAAGTTACTTAGGACTAGATCTACCCAAAGAAGTGGAAGGCATATACTTGGAATACTATAAAATATTCATGAAAGAAATTGAAGATGACACAATCAAATGGAAAGACATTCCATGCTCATGGATTGGAAGAAGAAATATTGTTAAAATGTCTATATTATCCACAGCAATCTACATAATTAATACAACCTCTATCAAAATACCAACAGCATTTTTCACAGAGGTAAAATAAATTATCCCAAAATTTTTTAAAGATTTTATTCATTTATTTGACAGACGGAGATCACAAGCCGGCAGAGAGGCAGGCAGAGAGAGAGAGTGAGAGGAGGAAGCAGGCTCCCCACCAAGCAGAGATCCCGATGCGGGGCTCGATCCCAGGACCCTGAGATCATGATCTGAGCCGAAGGCAGAGGCTTTAACCTACTGAGCCACCCAGGCACCCCAAATTATCCTCAAATTTGTGTGGAGCTAAAAGTGACCCTTAATAGCCAAAGCATCTTGAAAAAGCAAAGCAAAGCTGGACTTTGCTTCAGAATCACAGTTCTGGACTTAAAGTTATATTACAAAGATGTAATGATCAAAGAAGTGTGGTAGTGGCACAAAAATAGACCTATAGATCAATAGAACAGAGTAGAAAATTTAGAAATGAAACCACATTAGGGAGTCAATTAATCTTCAAAAAAGCAGGAAAGAATATCCAATGGAGAAAAGACTATCTAACAAGTAGTGTTGTAAAAACTGGCAGCAACATGCAAAAAAATGAAATGGGACCACTTTCTTACATCATAGATAAAAATAAATTTAAAAAGGATTAAAGATTTAAATGTGAACCCAAAGCCAAAAAGTCCTTGAGAAAAGCCCCGGCATTAATTTTGCTAACATCAGCTATTGCAACTTTTTTTCTAGATAGGTCTCCTGAGGCTAGGGAAACAAAAGCAAAAATGAACTATTGGGGGAGCCCAGGTAGTGCAGTTAGGCATTAAGCTCTTGGTTTCAGGTCAGGCCATGATCTTAGGGTTGTGAGATCTCCAAACTCAGTGAATAGTCTGCTTGAGATTCTGTCTCCCTCTTACCCTGTCCCTCCCACTGATTCTCTCTCTCTCTAAAATAAATAAATAAATCTTTAAAAAAAAAATTAGGACTATATCACACATCTGCACAGCAAAGGAAACAATAATCAAAACTAAAAGGCAACTTATGGAATGGAAGAAGATATTTGAAAATGACATATCTTATAAAGGGTTAGTATCCAAAATATATAAAGAACTTATACAACTCAACACCCCAGAAATGAACAATCCAATTAAAAGATTCACAGATGACATGAATAGACATTTTTTTCAAAGAAGACTTACAGATGGCCAAAGTCACATGAAAAAATGCTCAATATCACTGATGTTAGGAGAAATGCAAATCAAAACTAAAATAAGATATTGCCTCACATCTGTTAAAATTATTATTATCAAAAAGATAAGAAATAAAAATTGTTGGCTGGGATATGAATAAAAAGGAACTTTCTTGTGTTGTTGGTGGGAATGCAAACTGGTGCAGGCACCCATGGAATAGAGTTTAGAGGTTCCTCAAAAAGTTAAAAATAGAACTACCCTATGATCAAGTAATTGCTCTAATAGGTATTTATCCTAAGAATATCAAAATACTAATTAGAAAGAATACATGCACTCCAGTGTTTATAGTAGCATTATTTACACTACCAAATTATGGAAACAGCCCAAGTGCCCATTGATTGATGAATGGATAAAGAAGATGTGGTATATATATATATATATAGAGAGAGAGAGAGAGAGAGAGAAAGAGAGAGAGAGAGAGAAATATTATTCATCCATAAAACAGAATGAACTCTTCCTATTTGCAAAGACATGAATGGAGCTAGAGAATATTACCCTATGTAAAATCAGTCAGTCAGAGAAAAACAAATACTATATGATGTCACTCATATATGGAATTTAGGAAGAAAAACAAATAAGCAAAGGAAAAATAAAAGAGAGAGAGGCAAATGATTCTTAACTATACACAGAAACAAATTCTTAACTATGGAAAACAAACTGATGTTTACCAGAGAGGAGGTGGGTAGGATGATATGCTATTTAGGTTCTGGGATTAAGGAGTGTACTTTTTGTGATGAGCATTCCAGGTAATGTATGGGATTGTTGAATCACTATTTGTAAACCTGAAACTAATATTACACTGTTATGTTAACTAACTGAAATTTAAATAAAAACTTAAAAAAAATCAGGCGTCTGTGAAATCCTATGATGTCAGAGATTGGGGGAGGTCAAGTGGAGGGTATAGATCACATAGAATGTTCATGAGTTGATAATTATCGAAACTGGGTGATAAGTAGATGGATGTCCCATACTTTGCATATTTTGAAATTTTCCATAATAAATGAATAAAAAAAAGAACTGGAAAATTATATTTTTCCAAGTCTGAAACTGTGTAATATAGAAAAAGAATTGTCAAATATTAAAGACATGATTGAAAAGACAAAATTTGAAAGCAAACAATGCTCATGAGCAAATGCAGTCCACCATGGCCTTTTTTAAAAAAATACAAGAACTCATATAAATACCTACATATATATCAATATGTATCAACTAAATCTAGATTTCAATCCAGAAAAATTTTTAGAAATATTTTAGTGTTTAAGAAATCTAGTGATATTAGTACATACATTAGTACATAATTAGTACATACATTAGATGGTGTATACACAGACACACACAGACACACACACACACACACACCCCTAAAATCTCATCTTTTTCTTGTCCTAGGTTCATTATCTGCAATTTATCTAATGCAATCATCCTGGACACCATAAACCTTAGAAGAGGAAAAAGAAGAAAAAGAAGGAGAAGAAGGAGGAGGAGGAGGAAGAGGATGAGGAGGGGGAGGGAGAGGAGGAGGAGGAGAGAGAGGGAGGAGGGAGGGAGAGGGAGAGGGATGGGAGAGGGGTAGGAGAAAAACCACAGTTCTTATTATTGCAATGCTTGAACTTACCTATACAATACCTTTAAAATGGGATTTGATCTTGTCACAGAAACTTATCAGACTGTGGTATCACAAGAAGGAGCAATCATTTCAGGGCTCATCATTCCTGAGAAGTGCCGGCCTTCCATTCTCTGTTTCCACCTACTTGTCTCTTTAATCTATCAAACGCATTTGGTAATATGATGAATAGCATTTCTCTTTATACAGAATCTTCCCCTTGATATGTTGGGGTTCAGGATATGTTACTCCAGTATATGACACTTTAGCATATTGAATATCTTAAGCTGAGGAATTTGAGAAAATGGTAGAAACTGGAATGTCACTCTGACCCAGCCCCACCCACCTTTCTTCCCTGAAATAGCCCATAAAACTCTCAAGTGAGAAGTGGTCTGCTTGAACCCACAGGAAAGGAACATCATTATGTCTGTAGACAAGAGGAATCCTAACAAACAAGTTGCCTCATACTTTTTGTCTATCACATTCCTCCACGATTCTGGGTTCTTCATGAACCTTAGCATGAAGGACTAAGAAACAGGACTGTTTCTCTGGATCTTCATTTCCTCACAAGGACTCTGTTATCACATAAAACTTATAGTAAATAAACATGTATGCTTTTTTTCCTGTTAATCTGTCTTTGTGAGTTTAATTTTTAGACCCAACCAGAGACCCTAAAAGGATGGAGGAAAACTTTTTTCTCCCCTACAGATGATGTATGTGCATTTCATGGAGATGAAACGATAAAGGAAAATATACTGGATATGGTCTATTCTGGGCATCAACCACTCTTTTGCAAAGTAAAAGGACTAGACAAAGTAAAGACCAAAGTTTCTTATAGATCTAATATTATTATTCATTCCTTTAAATTTATATTATAACAACTTATCAAACACATTCTATATTTCCTTTAAAGTGGGGATTCCCATCCTTTGGGGCAAGATTTTTACTTAAAGTTTATAATCTTAAGATAATAGTATCATAACAGCATTACTTCTTTAAGTTTCTATGTAGTTTAGTGTCATTTTATAAAAAGCAATAATGATGCACTGTATTAACTGAACAATTCATGGAAGAATTCAAGGAGAGCCATAAAGTCTAAAAATGGGTTGATGTCACTTAACAAGTTGGCCGGCTATCTACCAAATTATTGGTCCAAGTTCTTCACACAGACTGGATATTCAGGAAATTTTCATCCATTGATACCTAAGTTGAATTCCCAAAATATGTTTCCTCAAAACATGAATTGGTTTATGTAAATGAATATTCTATACACAAAATGCAGGCAGAAACTTCCATTTAGGCATAAAATTACCTTTTTGATGTGCATAGGAACATTTTGTGAACACAGATACTGTACCTAAACTTTGAACATTTCAAAGCAGTAAAAAGTTCACCAACTAGCTAACTGGTTTTAAAAAAAAAAAAGTTACAGTTTCCAGTGCATATTCTGAGATATGTTCAGAATGGTTTTGATTTTATCATTTAAAATCACTCCTGAATTTCTTAATTATCCCCTCCCCCAAATAGACTCATTACCTCAAACTTGATGCTAGGCTGGATAGGCTTTCCAATCTAGTTTCCTTTTTCATTCTTTCTGTAACTACAGCTAATACCCTTATTTCCCCTTTGGTTCATCTGTAAATCATATAGGGTATAATCATGTGGGAATTTAAATAGATCTTTTATTAAGTTTTTCCTTTTTTGAGCCATCCATATTCAATTTGATTTTGATGATTGAACTAATCTTTTCTAATGATTTTCATTATCTCTTTTGTTAGCTGCTACACCATCAATAACTTCAGGTATAGCAACCTTCTACAATATGATCTTCCTTATTCAGAACAACTTTTCTCAAAATAATATCTTTATTCTAATAAGGACATTGTGTTTTTCAGAAGTCTCAAAGTTTGGGGAAAAAAATGTTTTGCTAAAAGAGAACAAGGTCTGTTTTCTACTGCATCTTATTATACCTGTAAGTTCATTTTCCGTACATTGCCTAACATACATTAGGTGCTCAATGAATATCTAATATTTTACAGGTTACACTGACCTTGTGAAAGCCGTGTTAAAAAATATATGCCATACTTGGATCAAAAAAGTATAGGTCTTACTTTTATCGAAGCTGTGTCCATTTCTAAACTAGATTACTACTTATGTATTTTACTATACCTTAAATAAAGCTAAAACTAAAATACCTCTCCAAAAATTACCCTGAAATTTGCTATCAAAGAAAGAATCAAAAGTAGAAGAGTGCTCATATCAAACATCAGGATAAAAAATGGAAAAAGCCATAAATTTCATTTTAATTTCCATTACCAAGAGGTTTCAGACATTTTTGGGGAGAAGGGGCTGGGAGCAGTAACAGACATGCATAGCTACTTATAAGGACATGGAATAAATTTGCATATGGTATATGTAGGTTTGATGCCTTAAATGAGTAGGTTTGTGACTTTAAAAATTCTTGGGATGTGTCAGTGGCTCAGTTGGTTAAGTGTCTGCCTTCAGCTCAGGTCATGATCTAGGGTCCTGGCATCTAGTCCTGTATGGGGCTCCCTGCTCAGCAGGGAGTCTACTTTTCTCTCCCTCTGTTGCTTCCCCTGCTTGTACTTTTTCTCTCTTGCTCTAACAAATAAATAAAATATTTTTTTTAAAAATTCTCACAGTACTTCCTATAAACACTATCACATAAAAAGCATGATTTAATTGAACGATGTTTCTAGGAAAATCACAAAGAAATATTATTCTTATGCAGTAAGAAATAATTATGAGAAATCTTTTTTTTTTTTTTTAAGATTTTACTTATTTATTTGACACACAGAGATCACAAGTAGGCAGAGAGAGAGAGAGGAGGAAGCAGGCTCCCTGCTAAGCAGAGAGCCTGATGAGGGGCTAGATCCCAGGAACCTGGGATCATGACCTGAGCCGAAGGCAGAGGCTTTAACCCACTGAGCCACCCAGGTGCCCCGAGAAGTCTCTTAATAAATATATTTTTGTAATATAACACCACTGACTTCACATATAATAATTATTATTATTATAATTAAAGTAGTAGAATAAATGATTCTGTGATGATAGAATTGATCTTTTTTATATAGTAGTACGTGACCGATGGTCAAATGTAAAGCAAACCAGTAATTGACCCCAGCAAATTATACATACATTTCAAGTCATCACAATTTACTTGCTTTAACTCAAAGGGATATATTTTGATATGATTTTAGTTGTATTCCAATTAAAGAGCCCCTAATTCAGTTCAACTTAACCCTCCATTCTGGGTGTTGGTAGATATATCCTGGGATTTGCCACTGGCTGGTGAGACAGCAAACCTTATTCATTAGCATGCAGCCCAGTGGAAGATGCTCAAAAAGCCTGTGCATGAAGAAGTGGAAGGATTTGTAGTTCTGCATACTGATGGTCTTTGAGGAGTCTGTGAGCCCCAGCCATTTTGCGAGCAGCTTAGAAAAATACGACATTCTGAGTTTCATCCTCTATCATTGGACAATATATTTAATTTCCATTGGAAAAATTACACAATTTTGCCTAATAGTTTACAATTAAACTGTGTGATTTCCCTAATAGTTTATAATTACCTACCCACATGAAGTAACAATTAAAATAATGTTGGCTTATGTCCAAAAATTTTGCATAAGAAAAAAAGTAAGAGAAAGGTGGGGAAGTGGATTTAAAGTTGTGTCCTTAACTATGAAGTATTAGAAATTTTATAGCAAAACATTATTACCATTCAGTTGTACATTTATTAAAATGCAAACAACTTTCCTGTTGTAAAGGTATTTTCAAGCTTTCCACTTTCTCTGTACACTAGATTGGTCAACAAACTCAAAAATCTTAGTCCTTCCTGCCACTGCTGACTCACTAAGGATTCCTTTTTGTAAATAGAAAAGTCAGCTAGAAGCATTTAGACAAAACTGTCTTTAGAAATCCAAAATTCTCATTAGACAGAAAACCAGAAAACATTAGGATGAAATGTTAGGGTTTGGGTTTTTTGGTTTTTTTTTTTTTTGACAGAAATTTTTGTGCAGATAATTTTTTTAAAAGGCCTTTCAAAACAACTAGAGCTGCATACTATAAGCAGATTTCATCACCTTTAACCCAGATGATAGTGGTGACATTTTCCTTACTTTTCTCAAGTTTGAGGAAACCCCAAAATAGATCAGAACTGAAAACAGAGGACACTGCCAAATCCCAAATTGCAGCCCCAACAACACTGTAAGTATTTTAAACATTTTACACACAAGTAGCATGGTTACCCACTGCTTTTCAAAGCCATTTTTAAAAGCTTAATAGAGGATTATCTTGGATGAGGTCCTGCTCTAACACCTCTAACACATTTCCGCTTCTTAAGAGAAGTCATGTTCAGGGAAGTATTACTTTATAGTCTGGAATTAGGCTTAAGAAGGAATTGGTTTATGCTTGACTGATACAATTTACTACATCCTCTGGCATCTACGTCTGCTAGAGACCAAGAAAGAAGGAAGTAAATTAATATTTTGCTCCACTTTCTATTCAACTCCTGGTTATCCCCAAAGGAGTAATCTAGAACCCTGTTTTTCTCACCTTTAGTCATTTCGCTGCTTATTAAAATGGTGATAACATTTGGAAAGCAAACACTATTTTCTTCAACAAATGTTTTCTGAATGTTCTGTAAGCAAACGCCATTATGCTAAGCATTGTTGTAGGGATTCTACATTCTGTGAAAATATTAAATTGCTTCTGCTTGAAAAAGGGCTGAGTGGTTGGACATAGAGGGCGGATGGTCGTAAATGGAGGAGGCACTCTGGACCACTTTAATTACCTGTACTATA
Organism: Mustela nivalis; assembly: GCF_964662115.1. Lineage (NCBI taxonomy): Eukaryota > Metazoa > Chordata > Mammalia > Carnivora > Mustelidae > Mustela > Mustela nivalis. Next base: position 51,576,162 of record NC_139020.1, read on the forward strand.
GATCCTTTTCCAAGGCCCTTTTCTTCTCTCACTCTTTCTTCTTTTCCCCTTCCCTATCTCTCCTCTCCTCCTCCTTCTCTTACTCCTTTTCTTCCATTATAAATGAATAATTAGAAAAAGAATTCATTTCCAACACATTAGAAAAATCTGGCCTTACTGAGTACCATAGAATCTATTCACATGAACTTTTTTTTTTAACCAATTATGTTTTAAATTTTGGCTAAAGGATTAACAAAATTTTAAAAATCATGCGCTTAAAATTTTGAAATACATATGTTGTTTAGATTTTATAATTTGATTACTTATTGAGTAAATCTGACTCTCAATGCAGAGCTATTCTCACAAACTTCCTCTTATATTCCTATTAGTTAAGGGAGTCACACTTTTGTCCACCCAAAATATCTTCTCTAGATGACTCTTCTGATTTCTTCATTGTACAACTCCCTTTATATGTCATGTCAAATATTTCTAATATTCTCTTTTTAAAAAAATATTTTATTTATTTATTGGAGAGAGTGCACAAATGGGGGTTGGGGCAGAGGGAGAAAAAGAAGCAGACTCCCTGCTGAGCAGGGAGCCTGATTCAGGGCTTGATCTCAGATCCCAGCATCCTGGGATCATGATCTGAGCTGAAGGCAGACACTTATAACTGACTGAACCACCCAGGCACCCATCTAATATTCTCTTTTACTTTTCTCAACCATCTACCAATCTTTAAGCTCACTGCTACCTAATTTATTTAACACTTGTTTTCTACATTTTTCTTTCTCCTATCCCATAATATCAATTTTGGAAACTTCAATCTCTTGCTAACTTTACATTTTCTTGACATACTTGCCTCTTAATTCCAGCTCTATTCTTTTCCTTTTGAGACATCTTATATCTTTTTTTTTAAAAAGATTTTATTTATTTATTTCACAGACAGAGATCACAAGTAGGCAGAGAGGCAGGCAGAGAGAGAGAGGAGGAAGCAGGCTCCCTGCTGAGCAGAGAGCCGGATGTGGGACTCGATCCCAGGACCCCGAGATCATGACCTGAGCCGAAGGCAGCGGCTTAACCCACTGAGCCACCCAGGTGCCCCAAGACATCTTATATTTTTTATCCTATGTATTGGTCTGGGATTTTTGAGCTATACTTGACATAAAGTCAACACAAATTTTATTAAAAGAAAATATTGTCTCATGGAATTATGACACTGTCATGGCTGGATCCTGATCAACCAAGGACCATAGGAATCTGGTTTTTTGTTTCGTTCTTCCCAGTTTCTTGATTATGCTTTGTTCTGTGTCATTTTCAGACATGAGCTTTTCATATAATGCAGAGATATTATTTTTTTTTTAACTCAGCTTTATGGGTCCTTTATAGAAATATTCAAACAGAGATCTTTCAAACATCTATCCTCCAGGATTTGTATCAGTCAATTAAAATAAATAATAATAATTTGTTCTTGTTTGCATCACCAAAAAAAGATAAATAATTGAGAATTAGTTGGTCTGAAATAATTCCTTTGAAAAGGAGGGTTTAATATGTTGATGAGTATATTAGTTTCCTATAGTTCTCATGACAATATTATAAATTTATCAGGTAAAAGACATATCAAATTATGCTGTTATAGTTCTGGAGGTCAGATGTCTCAAATGGTTTTAGTGGGCTAAAATCAAGGTGTTGGTAGAGCAGCATTTCTTTTGGAGACTCTAGGAGAGAATCTGTTCCTTGCCTTTTCCTATGTTCCTTGGCTCCTGGCTCCATTTTCTATCTTTAAACCCAACAGCACAGCATCTTCAAATCTATCTTCTCATTTTTTTCTCTGATTCTCCTGATTCCTTCTTATATGGAGCCTTTTGATTATAATAGGCCCACCCAGATAATCCAAGTTAATCTCCCCATTTCAAGATCCTTAATTTAATTACACATGAAATAAATGTCCTTTTTGTTAATAAGGTTCCAGAATTTAGAACATGGACATCTTTTGAGGACCACTTTTTCTGCCTACGACAATGAGCAAACCTAGAAATACCTTACCCTTCTCGGTATAACAGCAATACTTTTGGGGGGATAAGCTTGTGTTTCCCCCAACTTGATATGTTGAAAGTCTAACCTTCAATAAGATGGTATTAGAGAGTAGGTATTTGAGAGATAATTAGGTTTAGATGAGGTCTAGAGGATGGAGCCTCTATGATGAGATTAGAGTGTCCTTGCAAGAAAAGAAAGGGACTAGGGCTCTTTTTTCCTCTCCTCTGTTGTTTAAACTACCAAACCTGTGGTATTTGTTACCAGAGATTCAACTGGCTAGGATGGGATAGAGCACATTCTTAAAGGAAGACAGGCATTTCCAGAGGAAACTCTGGCAGCCTCACATAACTATTTTATAATATGATTACCTGTCTTTAGTTGACTGACATCATCTGGCATACTTAGTAGGTAATCTGCAGGTCTCAATATTCTCATTAATCCTCACTTTCAACAGATCTCAAAGGTGTATGCTATCAATTAGAACTTTATCAACATCACAGTGGCCCTATTCATGCACCTTCACTTTTTTAGCACTGTCTATATTCATTTTTATTGCATTAACTGAAACTAAAATAATTAACAAATGATTCCCAAATCTTCATCTCTTTCCCAGATCTCTCTATCATGCTTTATTTTCAATCTTTGCTGCAAATTTCTTGCCTGAATATCTCAGTGGCATCCTTAATTCTGCATTTCAAAATCAAATTCATTCTTTCTTCTAAACTCTTTCATTCATGGATTTTCTTATGAAGAACATATCCTCATCTAAGTTGGAACCCTGGAGTCATCTTTGTCATCTCCCTTTTTTGTTTCATTTCTAATCCTTTGCTAAAATTCGATACAGCCTATCTCCTAACTACATAAAGCTGTGCTGTATTTCTCCTTATCTCTCATTTGAACCATTGCAGTAAACTTGTGGCTTTCATGCTGTGTCCCTCCAAGTTTGCTCAATAAATATTTCTAAAATGAGTTTATGATACTTTTTAGCATCTCGAAATTTTTCAAGTGCTCCCCAATGCATTGAGAATTAAGTAGTGATCCTTTACAGTTGCATACTAATGTTTTATAATTAACAAAGCACTTTGCATCCATTATCATATTTTTTGTTACAGGAATAAACTTGTAAAATATTTTAGTTTTTATTGTGATTGAGAAAACTGAGAGATACAGAGGTGGAGTTTTGTGATAGACTTATTTGGTTAGTAAGTAACAGAGATTTACATCATACCTATTGTACTCAAATCTACTTTTTTTGAGACAGAGAAACTCTTCTCATTTTGCCATTTGATGTTTTCCATTAGAAAGAATAGCCACACCCTTTAATAAAATTCTACAGCTTAAACCTCTCATTTTGAGTCATTATAATGTAACTTCTTTGTAAAATCTCCATCTTTTTCTTTTGTTATCCCGTACATTCCTCAAGTTCTTCATGAAATATAGATATTCATTCAATCTGATCTCTTCCTTGTACTTTTGTTCTCTGTGAGTGTATATGTGTGTGTATGTATATGTTCTTATTTTGCCCTTAAGCATTTGAAGCAGTGATTAGCACAGACAGGACCTTTTATATTCAGGACAGAATGTTAATGTATTTTATTCCTATCTATAATATGTTTTAAAAGAACACGAGAATTCCTATGCTGGGTTTGACCCCGACATTCTGTCTTCAGGAGAAGAAAGATCAGACATGTATTCTGACACTTATTAAAACAGTAAGGAATACCTTATCAGGTCTATTTGCAATAGGTGTTTCAATGGCAGGGCCCAAGGATGAGGCCTAGTAGAGAAGAACGCTCAGGAGAGCCTGCCTAAAGTTTGGTCAAGGAGAGTCTTCTTCACATGGTAGGGAAGATAAGAGAGATATAATGGTTTTTTTCCCTAAATGACCATATTTCCCATTATAGATTAATGATTTTTGTTAAACTTCTTTCAATCCATTTATAGTTTTAGTTCATCCTGAACTCAGGAGGTGTCAACAGTTTTATGAAAGATAGATTCTCAGAAGTATTAAGGGAGGGATGTCCATTAGATAATATGCTAGGCTTGGAAATGTGCCCTATGCTCTGTGTCCCTACTTTTCTTGATATTTATATACTCCTTCTTCCAGAGTTTGCCTTTCACAACTAAGGAATACATTCACATCTAACTCCATATTCTCTTTTGTTACATTGTTTTTTCAACCTTTCTTTGGACTTTTCTATTTCAATTTTAGCTATCTCACACTGTGACAATTAAAGCTGTAAACATTTTTCCAGATGGCAAAACATCAAAATAGTTTCAGTGTTTGAGATAATATCTTATGTGTTTTTTTTTAATATGACATATGCTAATGCTTGATATTTTAGTTGTGTTCTTGATTAAGTCAAATTTTAAGCTTTTAAGACTGAGGTCTTAGGGCGTCTGGGTTGCTCAGTGGGTTGAAGCCTCTGCCTTCCACTCAGGTCATGATTCCAGGGTCCTGGGATCGAGCCCCGCATCAGGCTCTCTGCTCAGCAGGGAGCCTGCTTCCTCCTCTCTCTCTCTGCCTGCCTCTCTGCCTACTTGTAATCTCTGTCTGTCAAATGAAATAAATAAATTCTTAAAAAAAAAAAAAAGACTGAGTCTTAAGTGATAGCTTAGAGTTGAAAATTATAATACAGATTATTTTATTTTATACGTATTTTATAATACAGATTATTTTCTCATTCACTGCTTCTCCATACAAGGGAACTTGTATATGCCACTTGTATATGCACTCAGAAATTGGTGAAAATTTGGTTTTGTCTATTGTAGTAAATTAATACTACTTTCATTTACCCCTATTTTTCTGAAACTTTAGTCATCGGAAGATTTTTACCTTCTTAAAATTTCAGGATGTTATAATTGAAAAATTACTTTTGTACCTCTCCAGTTAACACATTATTTTCATTTAATTTATATGTTATAAATTCAAATACCTACAGAAGAAGAGAGATCAATGTTCATAACATTTAGCCACCACTGAGATTTTTAAAAAATTTTATTATTTTGCCATTTTTTAAAGAAAGTAATTCAATTCACATCTTTATATCCCCCCCACCCCGAAACCCATTCCCCTCATCCCTTTCTCAGAAATAACTACTTTGTTAAAACTGTTTTCCATGGATTTTGGAAAGACCGTCTTGGGAAACTGACAAAATGCAGTTTCTCAAGACCAGACTTCTATATTCTTATCTTTACCAAGCTTCCCTATGGTTTTCCAGAAAGACAAATGAGCCTTTTAAAATTATGGACACATAATGGTGTTTGATTTTCATGTGTCACATGATTTCACCTCTTGCTTCAGCTTTCACATTATAATTAACCAACCTTCTCCAGGGTGTGCATATCTTAAGGAAATGAAATGTCATCCAAGTTCAGCCTATGTGACAGCAGAAAACTTACCTCTAAATTATAATCAAGTGCAGGTCACATGCCGAGAGAATGACAGAACAAAAGCTGTGAGTATATTAGATTGCCACCTGATTTATCCATTTTCAAGCTAAATTAACTTCAGCAATTATCATTTAAAATATCAAAAATATCTTTTTAGAATGTAGTTTCCGTACTTAGTCTGACCCCCATCAAGAGTTACAGGTAAAGTAATAATGATTCATGTTAGAAAAACACATTTAAAATGCAAATAAAAGAAAATGATATATCTTAATGATTACTGATAGAAAAGATGAAACCTCCAAGTAAACATAATATTTCCAAATCTTTAGAAATATAAGAATTAAAGTTAATCAATATTTATTATCTTTTTTCTTTTAATAAGATGAACATTCTCCATAGAGAATAACATTCTTCACAACAAAAATAACCAGTGAAAATTAGAAATGCCATGGGGAGATTATAGTTAGTGATTACCTCTATCCAGGCACAGATATCTACAATAAGACAGCTAATATTAGCCACTGCAACTATGCAGGAACCATTATAACATGAGAAGGGTAATGTAGCAGAGGCCAGAAAAACAAATCTGTACATGTCAGGGTATTACTCATTATTACTAAGTGATGATTATTAACAAATAATAATAAGACGCTCAAAAAATGTATCTACCAAAGCCCATCTGGAGTTACCTCATGATTATATCAACAAAAATATGTGTAGTGCATAAAATGCAAAAAGCAAATATGACATGAAGCAGTCCAAATCCAGTTCTGGGTTTTGAACATCATCTACTGTTCATAACCAAGCTTTCATTTTTTATAAAACCTTTGTTTTAGTAAGAACATATCCACTGCAAAGAAAAAACTACAATTTTTAAATTATCAAGACTACCCTTATACTTCATTAATGAATTTACAAAGAAAAAATATTTCCCACTGGCCTAAAGGCTTGCCTGTACGATTTTATGTTTGGCTTCATCTGGGTGATTAATATAAAGTCTACCTAGACAAAACCAATAAGAGCAACTTACATAAGATTTTTCCAGTAACAAATCAGGTGATAATCGGGAACTTTTCAATTACTAATCGCTTATCTAGGCACTAAGGGCACAAAATGAATAAAGGATATGTTATTCAAAAGTTAGAAGAGAGGAAATGTATTTAAAACAAATAATAGCATTCCAATACGCCAAATGACTCTAACAGAGGAATATACGAAGTATAATGAAAACGAAAGAATCCTGGTGGTGTCCAGGAATAAGGTATTTTTTTTTTTATTTAACATATATGAGGACTTTGGGAATGCAAAAGAAGGATTTTCAAATAAGAGGTAAAAATGAGTTTAATCATCTCTATTAAACAGTGTTACTCATTACAAGAGAGCTATGCTTTTGATTACATAATGTCTCTCTACGCTTCTCAACAACTCCATTAAAGAGTGACACATGTCAGATCGTCTTGTTACAACCACCCACCTGAACTCTGAAACATGGATCTTTTATTTAATCTATTAGAAGTTCCACAAATCTGTACCTCTACTTTATTTATTCTTAGGAATAGCTTTCATTCTATAAACTATTAGCATAATGTGAACTAATTTCAAACAGATTGATGAGTCACTTGTGTATGTTTATTTTCTAAATAGCAAAAACATTCTTAATTTATTCACTGTTTATAAAGTTTTAAAAGTCTTTCTTATATAAATCCCTTGGAAACAGTAGATGTTAATAATCCTTCTTTAGACAATTGAATGTAGGACTGAGGCTGAGTAATTTTTGTAAATTGATGTGAGATTAATAAAGTAGAGGACAAAAATAGAGAATGTACTTATTATCTTAAAAAGCTGTCTCTTCACAGTTCCATAGACCTGTTTTTTGTTTTTTTAATTTAAGTTTACTTTCCATACATCACTGATGCAGGTTTTGTAGTTTTCAGTTGAAATGCAACATTACACATTTGCATTTAAGTAATATTGGACTGTTCTTTATTTTATTTTTCATCTTTGATGTTATTTGCCAATCCAATAGGCAGTAAGAAACACAAAATAATGATACTAAATAGAGGAAAAAGGGAAATACCAAGAAATTCAAATCAGTGAAGCAAGAAAATAGGAGTAACATGAGCATGAAGGAGAGGAGGGCAGAGGAGGGTTATTTATTAAGGAAAAAAAAATAGAAAAAAAGACATTGATAAAAAAATAAATATTATAATTGGTAAAAATTATGATTGCTTTAAAAAATGTAAATTTCTAAGAATATATTCTGAGGACACAATGAGACAAATGTATATGTGTGTGTATATATATATATATATATGAAATGGATGTTTAAAAAGAAGTATTTCAACATAATATCAATCTACATAATATGATATAACATAATACAACATAAGAGAAATTTATCTTATTAACATGGAAAAATATTTATGACATCTTTCTCAGAAGGAAAAGGAGGTTATAGAGGATAATATACAGTAGATCCCTCCTTTCATAAAAATAATTATATACATTTGTATTACATAGTATATGTCTGGAAGAACATAAATAAAAATTTTCACAATCTTATCTCTTGTTCATAGAATTATATGAGATTTTTTCTTTTTTGTGTGTTTATATGAATTTTCTATTTTAGTTTTTACAATGAACATGTAAATTAATTGTTCTTAAGCCTGTTCTTGATAGCACACCTGGTGGAAAGAAAACGCTAATGTGGCACTGAGTCATCTAAGATTTCAAATGAGTTACAGATATAACAACGTTAATGCATTAACTTTCTATTAGATATGTGCTAACTAAAGTTGATTTGAACAGTATAAAATGAGAGGCAGAGTTGAAAATCTCAACTTCTTCAAATGTGAAATAAATAAACACTGTTTCCATCTGTGAATGCAGGACCACATGTGATATTGTCTATGAGGTGATCTCTATGAAACACTGAGTAGTGATTCCATTTAATAAGGAGGCTCCAGAAAAAAATAAGGATTTAGTAATGAGCAGGTTCTCTCTCACACTGCTTATCTGCTAACACCAACTTTCCTGAATCTCTAACCTGTGATATCCATTTCTTTTAAAAGAAATGATGCTTCGTGGGGCACCTGGGTGGCACAGTGGGTTAAGCCTCTGCCTTCGGCTCAGGTCATGATCTCAGGGTCCTGGGATAGAGTCCCGCATCGGGCTCTCTGCTTGGCAGGGAGCCTGCTTTCTCCCCTCTCTCTCTCTGCCTGCCTATCTACCTACTTGTGATTTCTCTCTGTCAAATAAATAAATAAAACCTTAAAAAAAGAATGATCCTTAGTAAGGTGAGAAAATATCAATACCAGTAAGCTCTTTATTCAGAGGGAGTATCAAACATTTTAACAACTTGTCCCAGATCATGAATTATAGTGGCTGAAGAGGTCCAAAATAGGCCTCTGTGGCATAAAAATTATTTTGAACTGAAAACATTTGAGAATAGATTTTTTTCTGAACTCCTTTATTGTAAAAGCAGAGACTCCCTCAAAGAACTCTGTCATAAGTCCCCTTCCCTGGAGTTGCACAACCATGGAGATTGATTCTTACTACTACAGAGGAGAAGTCAGCATCACACCTAAACAGATATTGCCTCAAACCTACCTATCCCGACCTGTTCTCTTAAGGGCCCATTTTTCTTTCCTAAAAGTCATTTGTTTTCCCTTAAGTTCTCTTGCTTCCTCACCTCTTCCCATATAATAAATCATTCATTTTCCCAGAAATGCCCTTTTCTTCTTTTTTTTTGTACTCTTAATACGTTATATAATCCCCAAGTTTTAACCACTTCTTTAAGTCATATTTTCCTATGAACTTCCATACATATATTAATGAAAATACATAATACATGACTAAATTTTAGCTTTTCATAATCTGTCCTCTGTCAGTTTAACTTGCAGTCCCCTGCCACCTGCACCCAAAATGAACATAGGAAGGTAGGTACTAAAGTTTTTCTTTTCTAAAAGTGCCCTTGCTAACATAGAAATGTTTACTTAGAAAAGGGCCAGTAATTTTTAAGCATATTTTTTATTTTAATTCCAGTATAGTTAACATACAGTATTATATTAGTTTCAGGGGGACAATACAGCAGTTCGACAATTCTGTACATGACTCAATGTTCATCACGATAAATGTACTTTTTTTTTTTTTAAAGATTTTATTTATTTATTTGACAGACAGAGATCACAAGTAGGCAGAGAAGCAGGCAGAGAAAGAGGGGGAAGCTGACTCCCTGCTGAGCAGAGAGCCCGATGCGGGGCTCGATCCCAGGACCCTGGGATCATGACCTGAGTCGAAGGCAGAGGCTTTAACCCACTGAACCACCCAGGCACCCCAGGATAAATGTACTTTTAATCTCCTTCACAATTTCACCCATCCCCTCACCCACCTCCCCTCTGGTCATCACCAGTTTGTTCTCTAGAGTTGAGTCTGTTTTTTGCTTTGTCTCTTTTTTTCCTTTGTACGTTTATTTTGTTTCTTAAATTCGACATATGAGTGAAATCATAAAGTATTTGTCTTTCTATGAGGGATTTATTTCACTTATCTTGCATCCATCTTATTGCAAATGGCAAGATTTTATTTTTTTAATGGCTGAATAATATTCCATTGTAGATACTACATCTTCTTTTTCTGTTCATCTGTTGATGGACTCTTAGGCTGCTTCCATAATTTTGCTATTGTAACTAATGCTGCAATAAACATAAGAATGCATATATCTTTTCAAATTTGTGTTTTCATATTTCTGGGTAGATACCCAGTAGTAGAATTAATGGATCCCACGATAGTTCTATTTTTAAGTTTTTGAGAAAATGTCATACTGTTTTCCACAGCAGCTGTGCAAGTTTGAATTCCCATCAATGGTGCAAGAGGGCTCTTTTTTCTCCACATTCTTACCAACACTTGTTTCTTGTGTTTTGTTTTGTTTTGTTGTTGATTTTAGCCATTCTGACAGTGTAAGATGGTATCTCATTGTGATTTTGATTCACATTTCTCTGATGATCAGCGATATTGAGCATCTTTTCATGAGTCATTTAGAGTTCATTTAAATATCTTCTTGGGAAAAATATCTATTCATATCTTCCACCCATTTTTAATTGGATTATTTGGGTTTTTTCGGTGGTGAGTTTGTATAAGTTCTTTATATATTTTTGATACTAACCCTTTATCAGATGTGTCATTAGCTAATATCTTCTCCCATACAGTAGTTTTGTTGTTTCCTTTGCTGTCCAGAGACTATTTGATGTGGTCCCAATCAAATAGTCCCTTCCCTTGTCCCAGGAGCTATATCCAGAGAAAAAATTTGCACGGCCAATGTCAAAGGAATTACTGACTATGCTCTCTTCTAGAATTATCATGGTTTCATGTCTCACATTTAGTTCCTTAATCCATTTTGAGTTTATCTTTGTGTATAATACATGTAAGAAAATGGTCCAGTTTCATTCTTTCTCAGAGAGCTATACAGTTTTTCTGACATTTTTTGAAAAGATAGTCTTTTTCTTATTGTATATTCTTGCTTCCTCTATTGAAGATTAATTGATTATAGGTTTATTTCTGGGCTTTCTATTCTGTTCTGTCTGTCAATCTGTATGTCTCTTTTTGTGTTCTGTTCTGTCAATCTGTATGTCTCTTTTTTTGCCAGTGCCATACTGTTTTGATTACTACAGTTTTGAGTTTATCTTGAAATCTGAGATTATGATACCACCACTTTTGTTCTTCTTTTTAAAAATTGCTTTGGCTATTCAGTGTCTTTTGTGGTTCCATTCTAATTTTAGGATTATTCATTCTAGTTCTATGAAAAATGCTTTTGGTGCTTTGATAACAAAGCATTAAATCTATAGATTGCTTTGGGACATTTTTAACAGGTACTTCAACAATATGTATTGTTCCAATCCATGAGCATGGAGTATCTTTCCATTTGATTGTATCACTTTCAATTTCTTTTGTCAATGTTTTATAGTTTTCAGAATACAATCTTTTCACTTCTGTGGTTAAGTTTATTCCTAGGTATTTTATTATTTTTGGTGCAATTGTAAACAGGATTGCTTTCTTAATTTCTCTTTCTGCTGCTTTATTATTAGTGTATAGAAATGCAACAGATTTATGTAGATTGACTTTATGTCCTTTACTGTACTGAATTCATTTTCCAGTTTTAGTAGTGTTTTGTTGGAGTCATTAGAGTTTTCTATATAGTGTATCATGTCATCTGCGAAGGGTGAAAATTTTACTTCTTCCTTACTAATTTGGATGCCTTTTATTTCTTTTTCTTGTCGGATTGCTGTGGGTAGAATTTCCAAGACTATGTTGAATAAAAGTTGTAAAAAATGGACATTTTTGTCTTGTTTCTAGTATTAGGGGAAAAATTCTGTTTTTAGCATTGAGTAGGTCAGCTGTGGGTTTTTCTTATATGGCCTTTATTATGTTGAGAGATGTTCCCTCTAAACCTACCTTAGTGAAGGTTTTTATAAATGTACTTTGACAAATGCTTTTCCTGCATCTGTTGAAATGATTATACAGTTTTTATACCTTTTCTTATTAATGTGATGTATTACATTAATTGATTTGTAAATGTTGAACCACTTTTGCATCCCAGGAATAAATCCCACTTGACTGTGGTGAATGACTTTTAAATGTATAGTTAAATTTATTTTCCTAATATTTTGTTGAGGATGTGTGTGTGTGTGTGTGTGTGTGTGTGTCTTTATCCAGTTTTGTTATCAGGACAATGCTAGCCGAAAAATGAATTTGGAAAATGCCCTTTCTCTTTTATTTGTTGGAATAGTTTGAGAAGAATAGGTATTAACTCTTCTTTAAATGTCTGGTAGAATATACCTGAAAAGCCATCTGGACCTGGACTCTTGTTTGTTGGGAGTTGGTTTTGGGCAGGGGTTGGGGGCTTTTTGTTTGTTTGTTTGCTTGCTTGTTTTTACTGATTCAATTCTTCCCTGGTAATTAATCTCTTCAAATTTTCTCTTTCTTTCTGCATCAATTTTGAGAGGTTATATGTTTCTAGGAATATCCATTTCTTTCCCTATTTTTATATCTTTGTTCAGTTGGCATATAATTTTTTCATAATATTCTCATAATTGTTTTTATTTCTCTGGTGTTGGTTGTTATTTCTTCTCTTCTATTTGTAATTTTATTTATTTGGGTCCATTTTCTCTTCTATTTTGAGAAGTCTGGCTAGGGGTTTCTCAGTTTCATTAATTCTTTTAAAGCATTATCTCCCTGTTTCATTGAATTGTTCTACTATTTTGTTTCTGTATCATTTATTTCTGTTCTAATCTTTATTATTTCCTTTCTTCTGCTGGCTTTAGGCTTCGTTTGTTGTTCTTTTTCTAGCTACTTTGCATCTCAGATTAGGTAGTATATTTGAGATTTTTCTTGCTTCTTGAGGTGGGCCTTTCTTGCTATCTACTTTCCTCTTAATGTCTGCTTTTGCTGCATCCCAAAGACATTGGATCATTATGTTTTCATTTTCATTTGTTTCCATGTACTTTTTAATTTTTTTTCTTTAGTTTCTGGTTTGAACTATTCGTTCTTTAGTAGGATCTTCTTTAACCTCTATGTGTTCTCAGATTTTCCAAAATCTTTTTTTGTGGTTGTCTTCAAATTTCATAGCATTGTGGTTGGAAAATATGCATGGTATGATCTCAATCATTTATTTACTTGTTGAGGTCTCATTTGTGACCTAGTATGTGATCTATTCTGTAAAATGTCCCTATGCATTCAAAAAGAATGTGTTCTCTGTTGTTTTAGGATGGAATGTTCTGAATATATCTTTTAAGTCCATCTGGTCTAATGTGTCATTCACACCCCTTGTTTCCTTGTTGATTTGCTGCTTAGATGATCTGTCCACTGATGTAAGTGGGGTGTTACAACCATTCCTTTTATTATAGGGGTGCTCCCAAGATAGGTGCTCCCAAGTTGGGGTCATAAATATTTACAATCATTAGGTCTTCTTTTGGGATAGACCCCTTTACTATGATACAGTGTTCTTCTTCATTTCTTGTCATAGTTTTTGGTTTAAAGTCGGTTTTGTTCAATATATTTATTGCTACCCCAGCTTTCATTTCACTTCCATATGCATCAAAAATGCTTTTCCATTCCTTCACTTTCAATCTGCATGTGTCTTTAGGTCTGAAATGAGTCTCTTGGAGACAGCACATAGATGGGTCTTGCTTTTTTTTTTTATCCATTCTATTACCATATGTTCTATGCTTGGAACATTTAGTCCATTTACATGCAAAGTAATTATTGATAGGTATGCATTTATTGCCATTGTGTTACTTATTTTATGGTTGTTTTATGTATTTCTTCTATTTTCTTTTTTTCTCTTACTTTCTTCTCTCACTTTTGGCTTCCTTTAGTGATATATTTGGATACTTTTTTTCTTAAACTTTGCACATCTATTACTGGTTTTTGAATTGTGATTACCATTAGGTTTATATATAACATATGCATGTAGCATTCTATATTAAGTTGATGGTGCCTTATGTTTGAACTCATTCTTTACTCCTCTCATCCTCACATTTAGGTATATAGTGTTATAGTTTAGGTCTTTTTTATTTTGTGATCTCTTGACTGATTTTACACATATATTGATCTTTACTGCTTTTGTGCTTCCTGCTTTTCCTACCCCTATTTATGGTCTTTCCTTTTTAGTCAAAGAGTTCTCCTTAACATTTCTTGTGGGCCTGATTTGTGGTCACAAATTCCTTCAACTTTTGTTTGTCTGGGAAACTCTTTATCTTTCCTTTTATTCTGAATGATAGCCTTGCTGGTAGAGTATTCTTGGCTGCAGTTTTCTGGTTTTGTTTGTTTGTTTGTTTGTTTTTATTTTTGTTTTTTGTTTTTTCTTTCAGAACTTTGAATGTATCATGCCACTTTTTTTTTTGGCATGCAAAGCATCTGCTGAAAAATCAGCTGGAAAATTAAGGGAGTTTCCATTATATGTAACTTTTTTCTTTTCTTGCTTTTAAAATTCTCTCTTTATCATTGCATTTTGCTATTTTAATTACTTTGTATCTTATGGATCTCCTTGGGTCAAATTTTGTTGGGGACTCTGGTCCTCCTGGTCTAGATTTCAGTTTTCTTTCCCAGATTTGAAAAGTTTTCCGCTATTATTTCTTCAAATATATTTTCTGCCCCCTTTTCTCTCTCTTCTCCTTCTGGCATCTCTATAATGTGAGTATTACTATGCTTGATAGTATTGCTGAACTCCCTATTTTTATTTTTTTTCTCTCTTCCACTACTCCAATGCACTGATCCATTCTTCTGCTTCCTCTAGTTTATAATTTATTCCATCTCGTGTATTTTTAGTTTCAGTTATTAATTTCTTTATCTCTGGTTGGTTCTTTTTATGTTTTCTATCACTCTATGAAGGGTCTCATTGAGGTCCTCCACTTTTTTCTCCAGTCCAGTGAGTATCTTTATGAGTGTTGTTGGGTCGGCGGTTCCAGGAATGCAAGAAGAACAATAGAAATGACCGCCAGGGCCACCATCTTTCAGTCCCCTCTCCCCCTTCCTTAACCCTAGACTCTCCCGCCAAAAGGGTGTAGGCCCAGGTCATGCTTCCATAGGTAACCCGATACCTATGCAGGAAACAGGAGTATCAGGAACCCTCACCCCATACCTTCCGATCACCAAATATGGATAAGCCTATGCCCTACCTTAACCCAATAAAAGAATCCCACCAACTCCCTCCCAGTGTGACTTTCCCCACTCCCCTTTCCAGAGTCAAGAACCTCGCTGGAGGGTGCCCACCTCCTCCCCTTGCGACTTTCCTGGCTCCCCTTCTCCTGAGCCCTGCAACTTTGCCAGAGAGTGCCTTTAATAAATCTTGCCTTGCGCCTACCTCGCCTGGTGTCGTGTGTTTATCTAGCCTATAAAACTTTACAACCGTTACTTCAAATTATCTATCAGACATATTACTTATCTCTGTTTCATTTAGATATCTTGTGATTTTTGTCCTGTTCTTTAATTTTGGTATACATTCTTCTATCTCCTCATTTTGCCTAAATCTCTCTGTTTTTATGTGTTAGGAAAGTCAGCTACATCTCCTGCTCTTGAAAATAGGGGATTTGTGAAGAAAAGGTCATGTGGTGTAGTGCAATGTTCCCTGTTTGCCAGAGCCTGGTACAACAGGGGTGTCTCCTATGCATGTTGCATATGCTCTACTGTTGTGGCTGAACCATATTTGCCCTTCTTCCAGTCATCGGCAATTGCTTTTTGCCTATTGTGGGCAGGGTTTGGTTTCTGTATTTTTAGCGGGCCAGTCTGGAGTCACCTTGGGCTTGAATTGATTCAGTCCAGGCACTTACTGGGGCAGCAATAGCGCTGTACTACAGGGTGAAGTCCCTGTGTTGTCCCCTGAGGAACTTTCACTGGTAAATGGGTTCTGCAGTCAGACATGATGTCTGCCCCCAGCCACTGCTAGTGCTGCAGTGGAACTGGGGCACATGGTTATCTCCCCTCATTGCCAAGGCGGAATTCACCCTGCAGTCATGCTCACCCATGTTGGGGTTGCTTGCAAACTTCCAGGCTTATGGAAGAAAGGTGGCAGTAAATTTTGTCAAACTTTTGCAGAATAAAGATCAAAATGCTCTGTATTTCCTTATCCATTTTTTTAGTGGATATATTTCACAATGAAAACAAATTGTTGCCATTGAATTTTAACTACAGTCTATCTCTACTTAGTCAACAGTCTGATGAATAACATTTATTGAAGGAAACCAAATAACCTGGTCTATTCTAGTTAATTCAGCCCACTTTATGTTGAAATCAGATGACAACAATCAGTACTTCTTCCATGAGCCTAGAAGTTGTTTTTTCATTAATAACTAAGTGTGTGGCTTTATAATTGTTAATAAATAATGTTAAAATTCTGAATAATATAAAAAATATAAAGAAAAAATAACAATCACCTACTATAATTACACTTGAAGAAGATGGTGTTAATGATAACTGATGATAACAGAAATAATGACAGTGGTGATAATGAGTGTAGCTGCTAGTGTATATTGCACCCTTGCACTGTGCCAGCACTCTGCATACTGTTTTATGTACATCATTTTATTGATAATGTACAGCTACTATTGTCTTACCTTCCAAGTTAGAAAACTCAAGTTTAGAGAGTTGATTTTTGAATCAGAAGAGGGTAGAAACATTGAAGTAGAGGACTAGAGATCTCCTGGACAAACTATTTTAACAGATGATACAGTATGCCAGATAGGCTTAAGAATTTAACTAAGGCTTGATGTAGTTTTTAAATGTGGGTGAGGTTTGGTGGGGTGAGGGCTACAGTCAATGACAAAAAAAAAAAAATTTTTTTTTTTGAGATGCTCTCGATGCAAAAATGGTGGTTTTAATAAAGCATGGGGACAGACCCTAGGGCAGAAAGAGCTGCTGCACTGGAGTTGTGAGGCAAAGCTGATTATATACTTAGGAGTTGGGGGAGGTAAGGAAAAGAGAGGTTTTCAAAAGAACTTTCATATGCTAAAGAACACTTATAAGATACTTTAGGCCTTGCCATTGTTTAGTTAATGCTGTTTTTCTCTCCAGTATGGCATTAATATTAAGACATTTGGGAGCTTCCTGGAGGAACATTATACTCTACCTGCCTAAAATATTTGTCCATAGGTTGCAGATTTTAAGAACATTTAATTTTATCTACATTTCCTTTGGAAGTTGGGTTATTGATAAGAATGGTTTTTTTGTTGTTGTTTTTTGTAAATCATTAAGACATTTGTAAATTGAGGGATATTCCTATCTCATAGGACTGTAATCTCTATAAATTAACCATCTGTTTTCCTTTTCTTTACTTTAGCCCAGACCAGAGTGTCTGAGAAATATCACATGCATCCCACCTGGGAATGGGTAGGTTGCAGGGTGTCAGCTTGTGCTTTGTCCGCAGCTTGCCTCCTGCTCCCTCAACAGATGGATCACTGGTTAGCTGCAGCAGTAAGATTAAACCCTCATTTTTACATCTCAATTTTGAACTATATGCACTGCCAATTTATATTCATATGTACATGTGTAATATTTTTAAAAGAAGGGTATGATCTAAATTTCTACTATAATTTCCAAATTATTTCATTTTGGTAATTTTTAAATCAATGAAGCTATCTATGTTTTGCAAAGATTTTCCAGTTCATTTTCAAGAGTGCTTGTCAGTATATCTAGAAGTTATGCCTTCACCTGGCTCCATCCTCCCAAAAAGAAATCATTATTCAAAATACGTGAATAATAACATCCATGGACTTTTTATAAAGTTAACATCTTTTCTGAGTTTTAAACAATTCATTTAGATGGTATCACATCATCTGCAATAACATCCAAGAAAATAAAAAGTAATGTGTGTTCTAGAAGTTGTGCTGCTTGTTAAAGTGTGAGAGGTTGAGGTACAGTTCCAATCGTGTTCAGGGTCAAGTTAATAGGATCATTTTTGTTTTTCAGTGGAGTACACCAGGTGCTGAAATTGTTCCACAGTGACCTCTTGTCCTGACACCCCCATCTACTTTGATCCATTTTGTTTAAATGAAAAGACCATGTTTAACTTTGTGATATAAAACACAGCTGAATCATTGACACTTCAATCAGCCATTATTATGCTGAAATCACAGTAGGATATCCCTTCTACCCAGAATGTACTAACACTAAAGGAGAATTGATTTCAATCTGAAAATGAAAAGCAAACACATCAATACATGACTACATCTACATAATAATCTAGTGTACTTTCATTATAATTGTGTTCACTCAATAGCAGGACTCATCATGAGATAGACCTGAATCTGACTGTATCTACTTACAATTCTAAAAATAAGAAAAATTTAAAAAGAGGTTGATAACTTCATTTATACACGAGCTCAATAATGTATACTGAAGGAGTATGCAGTGCAAAGGATGTCTTAAATTTGTAAATCACTTGGCTTTCTCTGACCTAGAGTTATTTATTGTCATAAATATTGAAAAGCTTACTGAAGGTTATTTTGACTTCTCAGATAAGTACAGACTTTTACAGATGGCACAGTTAGAATAGTTCATCAGACACAGGGCCACCAGTGTCAACCAAGAAAGAATTCACTGAAAATTAAGCAAACTGGCATTTATTTGGGCAATTAGAATTACAACTCTGGAGATGCAGATTCAGATAGAAACTTGAAATATGTTTCAAGGGAGGTAAAGAGGGGGCTGTTATATATGCAAAAAGCTACAAGTGTTATTCTCATTCTGGTCCTCTATGTGAAACAAGAACTGAAACTGAGCTAACTGGGATTGGTTGAGTTGATACACAAACAAGGGATTGAAATTTACCAAAAATTCCATTGGCTCCTTTGGAGGTAAAGAATGCAGATGAATCAGTTGTCTTGGTAAGGAAGTACATTCAGGCTGAGGGCTTATGGCTGGCTGCCTGAAAGGCCTTTTTAAAAGTTCATGGTTTCTCATCTGTTGAAGTATATAAATTCCTTCCTCCCCTATGAGCTCCCAACACTATTTATAAAGAGCCTCTTTTAGTTAGGTTTGTTTGCTCCATTTTGGAAATCACAGGTTCCCTGACTTAGTCAAAAGGAGATTCTAAACCTATTGCCAAAAAAAGAGATGAATGAACAAATACATACATATATACATGTATTTATATGTATACAAGTCTATGTGTATATATGTATATATATACACACAGACCATTGCAATAGAATCAAATTTAGATCTATATATCAGTGAGGTTAAGCAAAGAGAATATAAAATAAATTACCATGATTAATTAAGGCCTATTGTCTGGAATCAAACCCCCGCTTTTCAGAAGGAATCATTAGGAAAAGAACATCTCCCAGAGTTTAAGTCTTCCTGCATTTTGGCTCCTAACTAAACTAGCAAGATTCAGTGTTTTTAAAGCATATTCCAAGTTCTGTTTGCTTAGAATGAATGCTGCACAAAATGCCAAGGAAGTCTAGCAGTCTGTGAGGAATGCGTTGTCTTTTGTCCACTAATAAAGTTGAAATAAATCATGTTGTTGCCTAAAACATTTTCCAGGCCAGATGAAAACAGGGACTCCTGCATAATACATATGTTCTATTAATTGCAGGAAAAGAAAAAAACAAAAACAAAAACAAAAAACAAGGGCAACAACAAGAACAACAACAAAAAACAAGCTGTAGCTTAGAGAGAACTATACTCATAGTATAAAAATGCCAGCATGAGCAAGAAAAATAAAAAGAGACTTACAAATGAGTATATTTACATGCAGAAAAAGAAGAGAATTTAAATAACTAAAGCAGGTGAGCTGTTTTAACAAAGAGATAAGTATGTTATTTAACAAAAGGCATTACATCTAATTCCACAGTTAAATCCATATTGCAAGATGAAGTAAAATCAGAGCAGCAACCCAAAATTGTCTAATGGAAAGTATTCCTTATGCAGAAACATCAGATAGAATAAAACCTGAATCCATAACTTATTGAAACACAAGGAGTCTTATTTTGAGAATGTGGATCTTGAAAAATCAGTAAAAATCCATCCATAGTTAATGAAATTAGCTCAGATTTGCTAACTGTATAGAAAGATGATGGGGCAGGATAGTTGGGACTGCTTATAACTCTTTCAGAGCCTCATTTTCATCTATGAAACAGCAAAAGTTGAACTAGCAGTATCTACATTTTTAGCATAATTTAGCGTATAGTTTGGGCAGTTGGCAATAACTGATCAGAAAATTATATGAAGTCATGTTATTAAGTATGATAGAATCTGATTAATAAAGATATAGAACAGATCATTTTCATCAATAAAATAATTTTTTGAAGTGAATATATATTATTCAGAAACTGTAGGCTGTAGTATGCTAATTAAATGAAATTGGCTCCCCAGCTATTTACATGGCTTTCAATTCTCCAAAGCCAGTGACCTAGTCAAATTAATGTTGGCCTCAACTTAAAAGTCATCTGTATAAATAAATAATTCACACCCTTTACATACTTATTGCCTTAGCAGTTTCAGTGCAGAATTCTGCTGGAATTATGAAAAACTTCAGTAGGGATAATACTGAGAATGCAAATAAACTATATTTTATAATTCACATTAAAATGTGAATTGTAAGATCAATGTTGTATCATAACAAAGAGCCACAACCAAACATAAAGACTTACTTTGGTTTTATTGTCAGCCTAAGACTAAATGATTAAAATATATGAATAAGGAAATTCAATATATAACAACAACATCTATAGGGGAAAGGTGATTTGGATAGTAGGTATCAAGAAAAAAATGCAGACTCCTGGATGGAAAATAAAAGCATAAGCTGAAATAGAAATTTATGCCATATTTTGTTTTCTTTATTTTTGCATTTTTACCTCTGTGTTAGAAACCGCAGTAATCATTCTAACATGGAAAAATTAAATTTAAGTCATTTAGATAATTTAGACACTTGTATATGTGTATTTTATGTAATCTAAACAGATCATTATATCAAGCTGAGATTCCTGAAAATGCATTGGTTGACCATCATTTAATTTATACTTTCCATGTTTTGTTTTAATGACTAACTGTATTTTAATTCTCATGCAGATAGATTTTGAAAGCTGGCTAAGGTAAGATGTATTTAGCTTGACTCCTATTAAAAAAGAAAAATCTATATTGACTTCACAGTTTATGCCATTTTGTTCCTTGTGAGATGACTATAATCCCTAATCTACTCAGATGAAGGGAGTCCTAATTGCTTTCTCATTTGCTTTAGCAAACACTCCAAAATGTATATACATATATTTTGTATATGAATATATGTGTGCATGTGTGTATATATATGGTATTAATATAAATTAATATAAATATACATATAAATATATGCTATAATATTAAGAATATATATAACATATATACCATAGTAAATACATATATATGGTATTATTTATATATACATACACATACATATCAAAAGAGGACTTCAACTACCTGCATTTTGACCACAGTCTGTGCTCTCTAATTGATTAAATTCTTCTTTCCAGCTTATCTTTTGAATCAGGCAAAGTGTCCATGATGGGAACTGAAACTACTCTCCCAAAGCAGTGACCACTGCCCTGAGGCAGGGAGACCCCATGTGATTGACCCAAAATAGTGATTGAAGGGATCTTTACTGTTGCAAACTGCATGTACCCACCGACCTTTGTCCCACATTTTCCTTTCTTAAACCTGAAAGTATTTCAGCACTTTGGAGACAATGTTTGAGACCTTAGTCCTCTGTCTTCCCCCTACTGATCTAACTGAGATAAATTCCTTTCTTGTTTGACCACCGCCCATCTATCTATCTGCCTTTGGTTTTTGTCAGTGGCTGGTGGCAGAGACCGGTCTGTTTGGGACCAGGAGAACAGGGTCCTTTGACCCCTGTATTCCAGTTACAATATTTACAGATTGATTCATGATTTTTCATAGATAGTAACATAATATCTGAGGTAATTTATTTGCTTAATATTAACAACATTTTTATTAATTAGTATTAACAATATTAATTATGATATTAGTATTATTCAATATAACAACTAATAAAATGATAAACAATCCTTATCAAATATTATTCAAATAACTGAACATGTAAAAAGGGTGTGTGTGTGTGTGTGTGTGTGTGTGTGTGTGTGTCTGCATGTATCTGTGTTTGAGGAAGCATCATATTTGGGAAAACTTTAGCAGTTTCAATAAATAGGGATAAAAATGATTGAATCAGTAAATAAAATGAATCTTCAGATTTCTTAAAATAAGCAAAAATTACATATTTATTAGTTATAAAAGGACAACATTTAAACATTTCCATTGATTTTAATTTGTATGGAGTCACATGAGATATGTAGTTTTAACAAACTTATGTCAAGAAAATTAAGAATATAAACAAAATTTGACTTCAAAATTATTGTAGAAAATAAGAAGTAAAATATTCTTGTCTATTTTAAAGGATGCACATGGGGAAGAAGTTATTGTAGGCTTTTCATAGCTACTACAAATATAGTTTTTTTTGAAGTTTTATTTTATTTATTTGAGAGAGAGAGCATGAGTTGGGGGGGAGGGGCCGATGATAGAGAGTGAGAGAATCGCAAACAGACTCCCTGCTGGGCACAGAGCCCAACACTGGGCTTGATCCCAGAATCTTGGGATCATGACCTGAGCTGAAGGCAGATATTTAACTGACTGAGCTACCTTAAAAATATAGGTTTTAATGTAAACATTAGATTATTTGTTCATTTCCTGAGTTTAAATTTACAACATTTGATTGACTATATGGAATCCTGACTTATATGCCACAACAAAATTTGGCAACGTGTACTATCTCATTGACTATTTCATTTGAGCCACTGGGCGCTATTTATGAAGATTAAAATTAGCTGCTCCTAGGCAGCTTTGTGATTCAATAACTGTAAGTTCTACCGCCTTCTGAGTCATATGATCAAGTTCAAATTCTGTTAGGGATTTATTGTAAAGTCTAGGCTGCACATAACTGCACAAATTCGTAAAGGGAAAAAAATTAAAAATGAGACTTGAGGGGCACCTGGGTGGCTCAGTGGGTTAAAGCCTCTGCCTTCAGCTCAGGTCATGATCTCAGGGTCCTGGGATCGAGCCCCGCATCGGTCTCTCTACTCTGTGGGGAGCCTGCTTCCTCCTCTCTCTGCCTGCCTCTCTGCCTACTTGTGATCTCTCTGTGTCAAATAAATAAAATCTTAAAAAAAAAAATGAGACATGATCTTTTCTTTCAAGAATTTGTGGACAGGAAGATGAGACAGCATTAATATTGAAAAATATAATTATATTACTTTAAAAACTTTAAAAGCAATGATAATAAAGGAGAAGTATGATGGTTAATTTTATGTGTCAATTTGACTGGGCAGTAGAATACCAAGACATGTGGTGAAACATTATTCTGGGTGTGTCCATGAGAGCATTTCATTATGAGATTAACTTTTGAATCCATAGAACAAGTAGAGCAGATTGTTCTCCTTAAGGTGGGTGAGCCTCATCCAAGCAATTGAAGATCTGAATAGAAAAAAAGGCTGGGAAAGAAGGAACTCCAGCCAGATTGCTTGAGCTGGAACATTGGTCTTTTCTAGCCTTAAGACTCCAACTAAAAGCATCAGCTCCTCTTGGGATGGAGTCTGATGACTTTCAAATTGGAACTAGTCACTGGGATTCTGCAGGAAGATAAAATACTTTTCCCTAGAATGGCTAAAATTGTTTACTTATTTCTATGTTCTCCTTTCTTGCCACTTCTCTACTGCTTCCCTCCACCCTTTTCAAGATCAGGAAACGCTCCATTCCTATAACAGTAATAAACAGAAATTTTTGACAGAAATGTGGGAGAAGTCTGCTCCAAGGAGAAGATCATGAGTAGAGGGGAAGATTTTCAGATATTTAGTGTTCAAAAGATAGTGGTACAGAGTCCTATGATCACAGTTTGGGATATTACTGTGAAATGCCAATCTAAAAGAGCTGCAATGCTGTGTTATAACATCACTATAAGAAACATCGATGGACTAGTAGTAATAAAAGCTAATATTTGAGTACGTATATACACTAATCATTCTTCTAAGAATTTCTATTAAATTTCTTCTATTTTTGAAGTTTGATATATGAGGAAACTGAGAAACAAATACATAGAGCAACTTGCCCAAGGTCATACAAGTTTGGTCACTAGTAAAGCTAGGATTTAAGTAAAGAATGGGGAGACATTAAATTCAGAGAAAAAATTAATCAGATCCTATTAAATGATTCAGATAAATTATGAGGTTTGAAATAAGATACTAATTATAGAAATGAAAAAAAAGGAGTGCAAGGTGAAAAAATTATATTGTCAAATTATGCAGCATTTATCAGTAAAATGGATATGAAGCTAAAAGTACAAAATGGACAAACTAGAAAATATGAAAGAAAAGAAGGCAAATTTCATTTTTGAACATTTTATGGTTAAAGAGAGACACCATCTGTATATTTAAGAATAAAATAATTTTTCCTAAATCACTGAGGTGACCATTGCTCCATGTGGCTGAGATTATTACTGTAAACCAAACATCCCTCTCTTGATTTAAATTCTCCAGTGGCAGTCATCTGGTTGAACTATGTGACTAATTCTTACCGATGGAATGTCAGGAAAAATGATACAGGTCAGAGGAGGCAATTCCTGCCCCTGTTCTCATTCCCATGACTAGCGACAAAGGATACCTTCATGACATTGTTGCAAGAGGGTAGTAGACTGGATCACTGACTCAAACTTTGAAGGAAAGCCTGATGAGAAGCACATAACTTACACTGATTTGTGAAATGAGTGAAAAATAAAAATTTGATGCATTGCAGTCATTGGAATTTTGAAATTTGGTTATTACTGCAGCATAGCATAGGTAATTTATCTTGACATATATATATAACAGTAAAAATGCCCAGTTCTAAGACTAATTTTGAGATCTCTGACTTTAAAATGTCAGATCTCTGACTGCTCTTTCACTTTAAGGAATAAGGATAAAACTATTCCAAATTGGAATTCCTAATTTTAACTAATGTGGTTAAGATTTAGTAAACTAATAAGATATGAATGTGCTTTGTAAATCAAAACCACTCTGTAATATTCTGTTGTTGAATATCAATCAGATGTTATTGTAAGCAACAAAAATATTAGGGCCACCACAGTTTTTTTAAAAGGAATTTACTGAAGTATATTGGGCTCTGAAAAATTCATTAGAACCTGGGAGAACTGCCTTGAAAATTAGCAGAGTCTAGGATAATTATCAAGCTCCAACAGTCCAGTATGGAGGCTAATATTCATATATAGCTATTCAACACTTACTATGTGGACAGTTTGAATTGAGATGTGTTGTAAGTATAAAATACAAACCTGATTTGAAGAATTAATGTAAAAATATAAAGTAAACTTATTAATTATTATAGTGATTATCTATTGCAATGAAGATATTTTGATTATATTGGCTTAAATAAATTGGATTATTAAAATTAATGTCCCTTGTTTCCTTTTACTTTTTTAAATGCTGCTACTATAAAACTTAAATTCCATAAGTGGCTCTCATTTGGGGCTTCTATTACTTTTCTAATGGGGAGCACTGACCTAGACTGTTCACATTTCCTAGAATAAGCTGAAGGCTATCTTGCACCAAATGGGGGATCTCCAAATGGCAGATTCTTTTGACTAGCCTCCGACTGGAAAGATACCCTTGAGGTAGAAGGTAAAGAGGTAGAAAACAAAAGAAGAATGATTGTCTCTCTTCTGAACATTGTTAAGAGGTCAATTTTTTACAAAGGATAAAATCATAATCTGTAACAAATACGGAATAAACGCATATCAAAGATTTTGTCTAACTCATTGTAATGTGGGAGTCAGTAAGATGCTGCAACCGATTCAAAAGAGTTTTCTAAGAACTACATATATAAAAAGAGAATAATACATTCTGAAATTAACTTATGAAAAGATGCAACATGGGTTTATCCACAGGGTAATAGTCACTTTATTGGATACAACTTGTTTGGATTTCTATACACAAGAATAATTTGCATTATGATCAGTGTTCTAAAATTTACATGTTCACGTCAATGATAGAGATACCCATACAGGTGAACCAGAGAGAGCACACATTGAATTTTTCGCACAACTTCAGAATATTGCAAAATTTTTCATGGCAGGATGAAAAATTTAAGAAACAAAGGAATTTCAATTTTTTTCAGCATTACAAGGACAATCGATGGAAATTCTGTAATCTAAACCATGATCTCTGCTTTGTAATATATTCTGTGTCAATGATGTATTTTTCACTTTGTTAGAAAATTTTTTAAGTCTTTTTGCAGAAATAGATCAGAAATTGACAAAAGTTATACATTTTAATAACATTTATTTAGAATTACATGTTTTTCCTAAAGCTCCAATCTAGTAGGTATAATATCCCCACACTCCAATAACCCTGCCCGCCCCACCCCCAAAAACAACCAACCAGCCAATCAAACAACTAACCAAAAACTGTCCTTTCCCTAACTTCTGGAACCTGTTACTTTACTTTGTTACCTTATTTGGCAAAAAAGAGGGAGTGGTTCGTGAAGAATTTGCATATGTGATTGAGCTTAACAGGTCATAAAATAGGGAAATTGCCTGATATCATCCCTGTGGGCCCAATCTAATCTTACAAGCACTTAAAAAAACTGCAAAAAGTTCCTTTAGCCCGAGGCAGAAAAGATAACAACAAAAGAAGTCAGAAAACGCTCACTTGGAAGAAAAAATGACAGGGCTACTTTGTGAACTGCAGATAGAGAAGGATAGCCTCCAGAAGCTGAATGTGACCCTGAGCGCGCAATCTGCAAGAACACAGGGGCCTTAGCCTACACCCACTAGGAAACGGAGTCTGTCAACAACCGGGGAGCTTGGAAGAGACTCCCAGGCCTCGTCTGAGAACGGCAGACCCAGCCTAAAGCCTGATTTCAGCCTGTGCGATGTGATCAGAGGAACCAGCTAATTAGCACCCAGACTCCTGAGCCATGGAAACTGTGAGATAATGAGTTTGTCTTGTTTAAGTGTGTGATAATTTGTTACAGCAACAACAGAAAATGCAGATAGTCATTCTCATGCCAAACTGCTTTTTTTTTTTTTTTTTGGAGTTTTGGTCATTATTGTTTAGATTGCAATCTTTTTTATATTTGTGAGTGATACGGCATCACCCATAAAATGAACTGAAAGTGTTTTCAGGCTTTCTAATCTAAACACCTGAATTCTCTCATGTGCCCAGAAAAGGCTAGAATCTAACATAAGAACTGCCAGATGCAGTTTCCTTTTTGCTTCTCTCAGGCAGAGCTTTGCTGCTCATGTTGAAAGAGGAAACTAACACTTTTGCTGGTTGGAGTGATAGGGCTACTTACCAGAAGCATTTAAGTGTTTAGTGCCTACAAATGGCAGGATCATGTTACTTGATAATAACTTTCTACCAACTCTCAACTACTATAAAGAGGTTGGGTACACGAGTCTTAGAGGGATGTTGTCAGATAGGAGAAAAATCAGAAGTGTTCAGGGATAAAGTACCTGGATATAGGCTAAGGTTGAAAGTATTAAATATTAACAGATTGGCTAACTAAATTAGGGAATGGGATTAAAAGCCCACTTTATATCTGAAGTTCATTAAACAGCAGATTTAAGAGGTAATTGGGAAGAATATTGCAGCTGGATTTTAGGTTAGATCATAACAGGGTTAAGCATTAGATACAAGAGGATATGTCAAGGTAGAGAGACTTACAGAACGAGCGACATTCCAATCTCAGGGGTTTAATGCTTTCTAGCCTGCATCATAGTTCCCTCCAGAGTTGAAGGGAGGGCTGGGAATGGTGCCTTTGCAAGAAGCCATTCAGGAATTCAGTATTCCTCAACGTGGTTCATCCACCGTCCTCTTGAGTGGAAGTAAGGAAACTAGGACCCATGGGCCAATTTTGGGGTCAAACCTGTTTTCATATGGTATGTGGTATATGGTATATGAGTGAAGAGTGGTGTTTGCATTTTTAATGGATACAAAAAAAACTTATGACAAGCACAAAATTTAGAGTCTGGCCTTTTCAGGAAAAAAAAAAAAATCGCCAGCCACATCTGCAGAGCCTTGGTCTCCTCAACCAGAGTTTCAGTATCCAGCGGGCAAGTAAGAAAAAAGAGAGACCATGGAGGTGTGAGTAAGAGGCTTCAGAGACTAGTCTGGAAATGACAAATACACTTCTCCTCACGTACTGTGGTCATATATTTAATGGGACGCCTCGTCTCTTTAAAGCACAGTTGCAGTTACAGTCTTGCTCTATGCATAGCCGGGAAAGTAATAGAAATTAAAGAATTATTAGAGATGTTTTACTGCCAGGCAAGGAGTTTTTATAACCTGCCATAAGACCAATTTCTGGTTAACAAAACATAAAATGGAGACATTTGGAAAATGTATAATAGAAAATAACTATTTTAACAAATGTTAATTTATAGAAAAAAATAATAGAAAGGCCCAGATTATCCAAATTATACATTGGATGCCAGGTGATTGTGATTCCTGGTATTAAATATATATATATGCATATATATATATACATATATATATATTCATTCTAGTCATAAATTGGCCTAATTTCTGAACACAAAGTTTCTGGAAATATAATGCAGAATGATAGGACTTTCCAAAGGAAAATTAGACCTTTTCAGATGGCGTACCAAAAGTGGAAGTGAGTTTATTCACTAACTTTTACATGATCTGTCCCAAACACATATTGAATAAAATCATTAGATTCTTCTTGTTCAGTTAACTCTTATTGTCTAAACATTATTTTTAATTCTAAACTTTATAAACATAATCATAAGTTTAGTTCTAAATAACCAAACACACTGAGAAATGAACAGTGTTTTATAAACATTGAATATAAGCCTAAATATGCAGAAAAAATATATAAAAATATGAACATCACTACACTGTGATTCTTATGCTAACTACAAATCATTCTTCCTTGGGCTTTGGTGAAAACTATTAGTCATGAGTGTCTGAGAAAATCCTTTGTCCCTACCTTGTCAAGATGTTCTTCCTTTATTGCATTATTGTGTTTCATCTGCTTTTATATACATTGATTCATATCAGATAACAGCAGACCTCTTGTTTTCTTTATTCAGAGCCAGTATATTAATTTAAAAAAAATCTTTCTGTCTGAAACTGCTTAAGGATTTGTCTTCAAAGTAGAAGAAATAGTTGACTACATATATTCATCAATCATTTCTCTTCTTCTATCAATATCTATTGCAATTTATATTTCTTATACCTATGAAATGGCAAAGATAAGTAAGAAAATCTGTCAATATATTTTCAGAAAACCTTTTCAATTAAATGTCTTCCACAAAGCACTCTCTGTAAATTGTCTGCTTCATCTGTGGTGAGAATGAGTATATTTTTTTCCTTCCTTCTTTGTGGGAAAATATATCTTAGATGTTAAATGTTGCTTGCAACAGTCACTTATGTTTCTCATCCTCTTTTCCCTTTCTGGTTGTTCCCTCCTTCATTTATCAGAAAACTCCAACTTCGTTCCACCAAGGCAGTGGCTGGGGCTTCACCTTATCTATCTGCTGTCTTCCAGGAGTTAACTGTCAAAGTGTTTAATGTTCACCTGCACGTGGATTAAACAAACACCCTTTCTGTCATAGATAAGACATATGTATCATCTGGTGTCACCACGTAGTCTCCACAACTGGCATCTAGGAAAAGCAGTGAGGTAAAAACACAGGAAAGAATATCTTACCAGGATTTTAAACCTGCCAATCTAGTTCTTTCAACCATGTCTCAGCAATGACTGTGGAAACACTCATTATAGGGTTTCTTTAGTGTGAAGAAAAAAAATGATTTTGTGTCATAAAGCCCTTGACTTTCCCTCCTAAATTTTGCAAAGTAGACATTCTCCTTTGGCTGCTAACATCTCCTGTAGATTGCAATTTGCCACATTGCAAAAGCACATTGTGACTTCTTGAAAGGCTTGTGCTTTCCCATGCTGTTCTGTGAATGGGTTCACAACTATTAGCCTTGTGCATGTGCGGTGATTTCACACCAACCACCACCAAACCCTTGTCACGAGTCACATCCTTGGGGATTTCGTGCAGTGTGTTTAGAGATGGCCTTATGGAGGAGTAAGATCAGCCTTTAAGTCAAAGAAAAGAAGGGTTATGGAGATTTTCTTTGGTACAATGCTAGCTAGCTTTGTGTGAAACAAATAGGTGCAAGTATTTTATGAAATCTGGGTCACTGATTTGAAAGATTTGTTAGTATTGTTTTAATCTATAAAACTTGGGATGGCTTTTTAAGTAAAGAAAATCTAAGATTGTTCCTCTTATACATTCTCACAATCTCAGTCAAGAAAACTAGCCACCTATATCCTGGTATCTGTTCCTATCTAACAGTAAATATATAATATATATAAATATTTATATATTACATATATTAAAATTATATAATATGTAATTTATATTTTACTTATATATTATATAAATACAAAATTTTATAATATGATTATTTTAAATTATTATATAAAATGTATTATATTACAAAATATATAATTCACTGTTCTTTGAACTACTTTTGGTGGAGGCATAATCTCAGCACTAAACCTGCTCATACCAGAAAAGGACTTCCGTATGTTCCCTGTTTCGAAATGAAGTGGTGAATAATCAGCTGACTAAAGCTCATTTAGCAAATCCCATATCTGGGTGATTTTACAACCCCTCCCATCAGGTGCCTGAATGTCCAGGTCATGTAGAATGTGCACCATACAAATATAAATATAAATAAATAAATAAATATATATATATATGGTGAAGTTAAGTGGAAGCTTATATATAAATATATATGATGTATAAAATATAAATATATATGATATATAATAATTATATAATATAATAATTATATAATATATTATACATATAATATATATTTAATATATATTTAAAGTAGTTTTCACTTAAACTTATGTATATATGTATATATACATATAAATATGTATATATTATATATAATATATATATTTAATATATATATATTTAAAATAGTTTCCACTTAAACCCTTCCACTTAAGCTCACCATAGAGCCCAACATAGGGCTTGAACTCATAACCCTGAGATCAAGACCTGAGCTAAGACTGAGCCATATGCTCAACCTACAGATGCTACCCTGGAGTCCCTCCTTATATATTTTTGAAAGAATTAAAGTACAAATCTGGAAATAATAACTATATTAAAGTATAAGTCAAATCATTGTGAATTTTCTGTAAGAGAAAGCTTCTCTGAATGTCACTTGGGGCAGTGGGACAATTCTCAGTCAGATTATTTTATTTTACTTTATTTTAATTTAATTTTATTTTTTCAGTGTTCCAAGATTCATTGTTTCCACACCCAGTGCTCCATACAATACATGCCCACCTTAATACCCACCTTAATACCCACCACCAGGCTCAACCATCCCCATATCCCCTCCCCTCCAAAACCCTTAGTTTGTTTCTCAGAGTCCACAGTCTCTCATGGTTCATCTCCCCCTTCAATTTCCCCCAATTCACTTTTCCTTTCCTTCTCCTAATGTCCTCCATGTTATTCCTTATGCTCCACATGTTACTGAAACCATATGATGATTGACTTTCTCTCCTTGATTTATTTCACTCAGCATAATCTCCTCCAGTCCTATCCATGTTGATACAAAAGTTGGGTATTCATCCCTTCTGATGGCTGAGTAATATTCCATTTTATATATGGACTATATCTTCTTTATCCATCCATCCATTGAAGGGCATTTTGGCTCTTTTCAGTTTGGCGATTTTGAACATTGCTGCTATGAACATTGGGCTGCATAAGGCCCTTCTTTTCACTACATCCATATCTTTGGGGAAAATACCCAAGTGCAATTACCAGGTCATAGGGTAGCTCTGTTTTTAATTTTTTGAGGAATCTCCAGATTGTTTTCCAAAGTGGTTCACCAATTTGCATTCCCACCAACAGGGTAAGGTGGTCCCCCTTTCTCCACATCCTCTCCAACATTTATTGTTTCCTGTCTTGTTAATCTTTGCCATTCTAACTGGTATAATGTGGTTTTGATTTGAATTTCCCTGATGGCTAATGATGATGAAAATTTTTTCATGTGTCTGTTAGCCATTTGTACATCATCCTTAAAGGGTCTATCCACCAAGAAGATCTAACTATTGTAAATATTTATGCCCCCAACATGGGAGCAGCAGCTACATAAGCCAACTGTTAATCAAAATAAAGAGTCATATTGATAAGAATACATTAATTTTAGGGGATTTTTTTTAAGATTTTATTTATTTATTTGACAGACAGAGATCACAAGTAGGCAGAGAGGCCTGTAGAAAGAGAGAGAGGAGGAAGCAGGCTCTCCGCGGAGCGGACAGCCCGATGCGGGGCTCGATCCCAGGACCCTGGGATCATGGCCTGAGCCGAAGGCAGAGGCTTTAACCCACTGAGCCACCCAGGCGCCCCAATTTTAGGGGATCTTAACATGCCACTCTCAGCAATAGTCAGATCATCTAAGCAGAAAACAACAAAGAAATAAGAGCTTTGAATAACACATTGGACCAGATGGACCTCATAGATATATACAGAACATCCCACCCTAAAACAACAGACTACTCATTCTTCTCAAGCACACATGGAACTTTCTCTAGAATAAACACACATTCTCCTGAATAGACCAATATGAACATAGAGCTCATAAATCAAGTCTCAAATGGTACCAAACATTTGAGATTACTCCTTGCATGTTCTCAGACCACAATGCTTTGAAACAGGAACTCAACCACAAGAAAAAGTTTGGAAGGAATTCAGTCAGATCATTTTTTAAAAATGCTGTGAATCTGAAGTGACATCTCCTATCAAAGGTTGTAATCCTGAGAAAAGTCAAGAACACAGGGTGATGAGGAGGACAATGTGGGGCAGTATAGGGAGCAGTAGCAATTTAATCGTGATGTAGGCATATGCCATGATAAAAACCTGTTAGAAAGTCAAGATGAGAAACATGGCAGACATGATTTGAGGTCCAAAACTTCTCTGCTTACCTGAATAAAGTGTAAAAAAGGGATCACTTACTATCTACAATTTAAAAAAAGGAAAGAAATCAGAATAATGGAGACTGGAAGAAAAAAGGTAAGTAGATTGGGAGGAAAAAAACAAAACATTACAAAGTAAGAAGGAAAAAGAAAGAAAAAAGGTGCTATTTGCCAGGTTTCTTCCTTAAAAGATTATGGGGATGAGGTTTGCCAAGAGGAACAGAGAAAAGTAAATGACATAGAACCCTGATGAAAGAGAAGAAGAGAACAGAAATATTCCTGTGCAGGAAGACATTGTCAGTGCCATTTTTAAAAGTTTTATCAGTTTCCCAAAAAGAAACAATGTACTGTGTCACAATGTTCAGTTTTAATAAATCTGAAACTGCTACTACTAACATAAGTCTGTTTCTTAAGGGGTTAATGAAAGATTCATATTAGGAAACAAAAAAACAAATACAAATTTTATCATTGAAAAAGGACTAGTTCAATATTGAGATTCAACTTAATATGTCAAAATTTTAAAAAAATGTTTCTTTTTTTGTAGTGAAACAGTGGACACAGGAAACGTGAACTAGTTAAGGCAAATTGAGACAAAGAACAATTACATATTAAAAATAATAATTACTAATTAGAGCATTTTTTACTAAGTGTTGATAATGTGCCAGACATTCAGCAAAGTGTTGTATCATTTCATTCAGATATCTACATACACAAGTTGTCATATGTACTAATAATATTACAAATGAAAAAAAAAAAAAACACAAGCTGCAAAAGGTTAAATGAATTTCCTTGAGACCCCAACTCTGTAAGTGTGAAAACAGGGAGTACAAATGAACTTTGAATCCAACGCTGGTGCTCTTAATAATCATTTAAAGTGAATGTCAGTTCTTCCTCTCAAATTGGAAATGGCTATAAACTTTGTGATTAAAATATATATATATAACTACTCACATTCACCCAGAATATTTCTTAATAAAGCTGGTGTGGCTAGTTTCCCTGGCTCAAGGGAAAAACACACAGTAAATATCTCAGTTCATATCATCTGCAGGGGAGTCTCTGGAGACTCTAGAAGATAAAAGAAATAAGAGAAGTTTTAAAAACAGACGGAAAAAATAAAGGAAATGGCTTTCATGTTGTGATGAGAAAAGATAGGAGGCATCATGTAAAGTAGCTGAGCGTACTCAGGAGGTGCAGCAGGAAGGAGACAGCTCTTGCAAAGTAAGTGAGCCAGAGCATGCTTATTTCTGAGCGCTCAACTTTGTGTGAAGTCTAAATATGAGGGAAAGGGGGAATAAAGAAAGAAAATGTTAATTCAAACAAAGGGAGGATAAGCCAATGAAAATGAAATGGGGGTCACCCAGAGATCAAAGCCAGCTTTCTGATACAGGGTAAGAAACAAACTCAGAAATCAGGTAATAGAAAACATTTGGAGAGCGGCAGGTGAGGAAGAACAGTCTGATAAAAACATACAAAGTCACACACTTACAGGTCAAGTAGTTCTTGAAGTAGGATCGTGTAACCTAAGCAACATAACCACAGAGAAGGCACACAGTTTATGGTTCTTTAAGAAAGGAAAAAAATAAATTAAAAAAATGTCAGTACAAGAAAAATTCATATGAAAAGAAAATAGTATATAGGAAGGAACAAATATAGGAAGGAACTAATTTTGGGGTTCTTCAGAATGATTAGTAAAGAGAAACACAAGCATAATAAAAGGAAATTGGCATTTTACAACTATTACTTCAATTTAAGTTATCCCCATGATGTGAATCTGTTAGATTGAGTATATTCATAACTATCTCTAGCATGTTTTCATAATCTATATGTCACCTTAAAGTAATGCTAAGGTAAAACTTTCTTAGAATAGGTAATTTTTGTGTACCTGTGTAAGACATATGAATTGGGTCATATTCAAACAGAAATTTAAAAAATGAATAGTCTAAAAGTGACCTATGGAGAAATTATTTGATATCAGTTTCAAAATAAATAAGTTAATAATTTACATGTTTGTCCATTCATTTATGGATATAATTTCAAAAGCAATCTATATCAATTGTTAAAATTTTAGAAACCCTTTTCACAGCAGCAGTGCAAACCTACAGGTGTGACATGGAATTCTCCAGACCGTCTGTGCAAGTATCTATATATCCTTGCACGTACTTTCAGTAGTTTATCAAAATGGTGAGGATACCCTTTGGGTCATCATTTTGGGGTGGTGAACTAAATGCCCATAGATCAATTTGCAGAAAATCCATTCACCAATAGCCATTCATCACAAGACCAATTTGCTGCATGACCAATTTGATAAATTATTAACTCCCCAAAATGTGTATCTACTCACTAGTTATGAAGCTGATAGCAGTCTCTATTTCACCAAGACCACTCAATTTTCAATATCAGTTTAGCTATTGCAGTTTCTTTTGGATTTTGAATTTTAGGTATAGAATATACCGTTTGTTTCTAAGAATTTTAAAGCTATAACATGGGTCTGTTACAACATATTTTCAATCAAGTCCACAATGAGTTAATGAGGAGATGCTATCTGGGGAATTGTGAATCTTAATGTTATGTTCAAATTGCCATAAGAACTTAAACTAGATTCATATAAATGATAAAGCTGAAGTAAAATAAATCACAATCCAAAAGAAAAAAGTTTATAAATGCAAGTTTCCCAGGCTCTTTGAGACATAGGAAACTAATGTTGTATATGTTTAGTTATTCCTGCAACTTGAAGAGTTTGATTTCCATGTATTTCCAAAAAATAAGGTAACTGAGCTAAATAAATGAGTAGTTATTTTTGGCAATAGTTGTTTACACAGAGAAAGTGTGTAGTGTTTTAAATGTTTAGTGTTTTATATACAGCTGGATAGCTTTTTCCAAAATTACAATTTAGATTGACAAGGATATGTGAAAATAGACACTCAGATGAAACTCCCACTTGATGGTTTAAAAAATAATAAATTTTCTTGTGCATACAATCAAGTGTGCACAAATGAGGGACAGTATTATTTATTGGTTAAGGATATTAAGCAAATTTCTATTACACGTTGGATTTATTAGATCATATATTTAGGGACTATTTTTAGAAAAATATGGACAAGTTGAGTATAATTATTACAAAGCTTTCAAACTTATTTTGGAGGAAGGAGAAGAAATAAAGAGTAAGTACATAGTGGTTTTCATCTTTCATATCTTTATAAAGTCTCAATGTAATTTTTTAAAATTATAAAGATAACTACGCACAAAAACAAAAATTTGAATATTATGTTGGTAAGAATGTAAATTGGTATAGCAACTATGGAAAACAGTACAGAAGTTCCTCAAAAAGTTAAAAATAGAACTACTATATGGTCTAGCATTTCTACTTGTGGGTATTTTCCACAGGAAACAAGATCACTATTTCAAGAAGATATGTGCACTCCCATATTCATTGCATCATCATTTACAATAGCCAAGATATGGAAACAACCTAAGTGTCTACTGACAGATAAAGAAGATGTGGTATATTTATGCAATGGAATATGGAATATACCAACATAAAAGAAGGAAATCCTGCACTTTTGCAACAACATGGAAAGAACTTGAATGAATTATGCTAAGTGACAAAAGTCAGAAAGAGGAAGACATGTTTGGTACGATTTCACTTACATGTGCCGTCTAAAACAAACAAACAAAAACCAAACTCATAGACATGGTGAACAGATTCCTGGATTCTAGAGAAGGAATGGAGGTAGAAATATGGTAAATGTGGTCAAAAAGTGCAAACTTCCAGTTATAAATAAGCTCTGGAGATATAATGTATAGCATTGTGACTATCATTAACAGCATCTTAGAAAGTTGCTAAGAGAGTGGGTCTTAAAAGTTCTCATCACAAAAAATAATTTATAGTTTTGTGTGGTGATAGATGTGAACTATACCGGTGGTGATCATTTTGCAATGTAAACATATATATACCACAGATCTAAGAAGCTCAGAGAATCTTAGAAAGGTAAATACTATGCCCAAACACTGCACTTAAACACCTTCTAGGACAATACCTAGAAATGAAAGATAAAGCCATGAGAAAATAAAACGCTAGCTATGATAACCAAGAAAAAAAGAGAAGACACAAATTACCAGTATCATTCATGAAAGAGGAAACATAACTATAGATCTATAGACATTTAAATGAACCAAGAGATTTAATAAAATTTAGTAAGAGAATGTTATAACAAAATTATGCTAATAAATATGACAATGTAGATAAACACATGTGTGTGTGTGTGTATGTGACCGTAATAGTTCCATACTTCTAAAGATACCAAATTTATAGTTAAAAACCTTACAACAACAACAAACTCTATGCCCATATGCTTTCTCTGGAAAATCCTAATAAATATCTAAAAAGAAGAAAGTATACCAATTTTATACAAATTCTTCCAGTTTTAAAGTGGGAATATGACCTAACTCATGGGTGAGGCAAAAATTATTTTGATATCAAACCAAAAACAAATACTCCAATAAAACTACAGTCCAAAATCCCTATTGAACAAACATGCCAAAATCCTCAATAAAATATCAGCAAATCTAATGCAGCAAAACAGAAACAGATAAATATATCACGATCAAATGGGTTAATCCTAGAATGCAGGGCTGTTACAACATTCTAAAGTCAGTCAATATATTTTCCCATTTCAATAGGTAAGGGAGCAAACCACCCATATATGTGTAGATATAGGTAATTATGGATATAAATAGTCTTTTACTAAACCCAAATAGCTATATCCAACTTTCTGTACCTTGCCTTTTTCTAATCACATGTCTTAAAAATTGCTTTACAACATAATATGAATTTCTCTAAGATACCACAGTGTATGTCATTGTTTGAATGCACTATAATTTTACCTGATAAAATAATGTTTTTTAAACTTAGCTGGTCAAATTAAAGTCATTTACTAAATGTAGCTGGTGAAATAAAAGTCATTCTGATCAATTTTATTAATTTGCTATTAAAATCATATTATCACTTTAGGTTATCAATTGCTCCAAAAATGCTACATTGCAAATGACCTCCAAACCCAAAAGCCTAAACAATGATTATTTAAAATTGCTCATGAAAATATAGTTTAGACAAGCCAGTCTTCCAGCCTTGGCTAACCTCATTCTCCTGTCTGCAATCAGTTGCAACTTGGGGACACAGTTTTGTTCTTGTCTGAATCTTCTGGTATGTTCTACATGTCTGAGAGTTAACTAGACTTTGTCTCATCTAAGATGTCCTTTGACTAGACTAGATGGGATGATAGCAAAGATATGGAAATCTGAACTTTCCTCCTTGTGTCTCTCACACCACTTCCCATACTAAACAGTTTTAGTTTTATGCAGTAAAGACCTATTGAATGTTTCTGGGGACATTAACTGGAATTTGTTTTTATGTTTATAGCTATATTATCTTTTTCCCTAGAGTCTATCTCTTTGCTCAGATTGGTGCTTTGCTTTTATGCTAATGGTTTCCTTAAAAGGCTGTATCCTTGGTTATTCAATTGTATTTATTAACCAAATTCTGTTGCAGTTATTCTATTAGAATAGGTAGCTGACAAAGGTTAATATTAGACAGGTTATGGGAATGCTTTCCAAACTAACCTCTCTCTTGAATGAAGTGTGAACTATGTGTTTATAACTATAACTGATATTTCAGCAGGAAGTGTTCACAAACTGGAACTGGGGAGGAAAGCAAGCAGAATGAACACAGAATCTGACTGCCAAATACATGGGGCTTTGGTCTGGAAAGATGAAGCTACTCAGTTTATTTTATTGCTCTGCCAAATTGTCTCCCCTGTTCTCCCACATATTTTTTCCTCCTTCTCTGTTGAAGAGTTTCAGTTAATACCTTACTGTATTCACTGCCCTGTTAGGACAAACACCTTCCTAATCTCCCATCTGTACATATAATCTATCAAGTCATTGAACAATAGTTCTCAAGGTTTGCACTAGGGGCAAGAGTTACTGCTGTATTTACAAAGAGTAAAACAAAAGCCAAGTTATTTTAATACAATTATTCAGTGAATTAATCTGATGCTTCCCCTCTCAACTAGTTTTCACAGTCTGCTTTGTTGATTCTTGACTTAAATTTCTCTAAGGCTTCCTTGAGAAGAGCCTCACTTAGCTACAAAGACTCAGGCCATTATTTCCTTTGCTCTAAGTCTTTCTTACTCGCATTTATCTGCTATCAGTACTGCTAGAATCATGCAAAATTTCCTATGGTAATCTGTCTTGTACCTCAACACTACTATGGTTGAAATAACTTTGTAATTATTAAGTAACACCATTTTTATGTAACTTCCATAATGATTTAGGATTGAGAGAGAAGTGCTCTTGCTTCACCATCAAGAGTTAGAAATATGTAATATAAATTTTTTTTTAAAAAGGCTAAAATAAAAGGAAACTCTTAATAAATCAATGGCAAATAATCCAGAATGTGCATTTTTAAAGTAGAATACTTTACTGAAAATATATTTAATCAAATAACTGATTCAGAACAATAATTTTTCATTGGTATATTTTCTAACCGGTAATCCGCATTCTATTTTCCCATTTGTCCGTGGCAAATGACCTGCTATAATCTGTACTTTTCCAGAGCAAATAGATTTTAATTCTGCCAAATAATATTTTCAGACACAATTAAAAGAACTGTAAAATATTATCTTAATTGCCTAAGATTCCCAAGTTTGATGACATAAATTATGAACTAATTATATAACTAAATTTGTTTTATGTATAGTATGATGGAAATTACCTCTTTTATCCTAATGCCCATATGCATCTAATACACTTATATCTAAAAGTGCATCTTTCTTTAAAATAGATGCAGATCTTTAGTCAGCTAACTCTTTATACAGAGAATCAAGCATTTAATTTTTCATCAATCTGATTCTCACAAAGTATTGTTACCACACTTTTTGGAAATGACCATTAAGACATAGCATGTCCCTATCTAATAAACTTGTAACAGATACAAAATTGCTTGTGGGAATTCTTCTTTGAAGTCCATATCTAAACTGGACAGCTGGTAAGAAAACATCTCTGTCATCTTAGAATAAATCATTTATTTTTCAGCCTTTTCAAGAGATTATACACCTTTGGCAACCAAAAACCTGTTGCCATCTGCAGCAGATGGGAAACATGGATAGTTCGTGAAATCTCGTTCATTTCAATGGTTAAAGTAAGTATCTGCAGAAAAAAAATTTTTGTCTTTATGATAGAAATTTTATATATTTTTAATAAATGTTCCCTCCCCTTGATCTCTAGCAGGATGTTGTCCCTTTTCCAACAATATTGCTGCTTTCTTTCTCGGAGATATCTAAGATGGTGTCAGGAATTAGCCATTTAATATAATCATAAATTACCCAGGAGTTATTTAATAACCATATTTCAATTTGTGACTTCTGTTTTAAATTCCTTTATTATCTTATATCAACTCAGTTAACATCCAAAAGATTCAATCCTATTTCAAATTTCACCATTTTTTTTCACCCACTTCTCTGTTTTCTCACCCTGTTCAATTCTTAAGCTTATGGAAGCATGGTACACTCTCCATACAGGCTAGCAGGGACTCAAAATTACCATATGGTTTGGAGAATAATAATTTTTATGTTTTTATGTTTCCTAAAACCTTCTATTGTAATGCATAAAAGATATATATTTATATAGTTATTATATATTTCTACGCATTAATAGTTATTATTTACATATTGCATAAAATATATTATGGACTCCTTGAATTAGTACCTAATTAACTGCTCTCAAGGCAAATGAATGAGGGATGCCTGGGTGGCTCAGTCAGTTAAGCGTCAGCCTTTGGCTGAGGTCATGATCCCAAGGTGCCAGATGGAGCCCCCTATTAGGCTCCCTGCTCAGCGGGGAGCCTGCTTCTCCATTTCCCTCTGAAGCTCCCCCTGCTTGTGCTCTGTCTCTGTCAAGTAAATAAATAAAGCCTTTTAAAAAGAAAAATGAATGAATGAATAAATATTTCAGAAAGAATCTAGCTAACCATACAAATCAAAGTATTCTCAAGCAAGATAATTAAGGTTCAGCTTTACAGCTGAGTCAAGGTCCAAAACATTAGAAAAAAATATGAGGTGATTTTCAACTTTTCAAGCCATTCTTAAATTGATGCAGCCTTTTATACAAACGAAATATTGCTTGGAATTTCAATATGTAAAATAGAAAAAAGTTGAGTACTTTCATTGAGTAGGATAAAATGAGAGGGCTTAGGTTCAACCTTCTATCCCTATTATCTAACTTTGTGACATGATTCACTGCCTCTAAACTGTAGAATTATAGAGTCCAGTTTAAAAAGTTGTGTCTTGGGGCGCCTGGGTGGCTCAGTGGGTTAAGCCGCTGCCTTCAGCTCAGGTCATGATCTCAGGGTCCTGGGATCGAGTCCCACATCGGGCTCTCTGCTCAGCAGGGAGCCTGCTTCCCTCTCTCTCTCTCTCTGCCTGCCTCTATGTCTACTTGTGATCTCTCTCTGTCAAATAAATAAATAAAATCTTTTAAAAAAAAATTTAAAAACTTGTGTCTTATGGGAAAAATTGATTAATGCTAATTACTATGGTATATATACAATTTACATTATATGCAACTTGAAGAATAAAACTAAGGCAACATATATTACCTTGAAAGTTAAAATTTATTTTATGTTTGATCTGGAAAATATAATTCAATATGGAATAATTCTGGAAACCAAAAATAATATAGCTAAGAAGTTAAGCTTTTCAAAAATTTTGGTTTACATTCATTTTATGAAAAGGAAAAGTGTGGAACTTATAAAATGGAAAAGGATGTCAGCACACTAACTTCTTTATAAGGACCAGCTAGCTGAGCTAGTGATGGATGAAAGGAAACACCCATTAGCAGTAAATGCTGGAAAGTGAATACCAACGAATTAGTGAGCCCTAAAAATTCATTAGCACTAAGGACATCTGCTCAACTCTGGCAGCCTGGAGACACCAAGGGCTTTCACAGGCCTTTTGGCAAGGGGTTTGGTAGCGAATCATGGAGTCCAAGAAGAGGCTAACTCTCCCCCCACATGAAACTTGTATATAATTTAACACATCATTGCATAAGGAAAAACAAGAACAAAAGGCAAAATTCACCAGATAACAGAAGATTCTCAGAATGAAAACTATTTGTAGTTTTAAAGTCAGAATTTCTACCATTATGGGTATAAAAACTCCAAGTCAAAAAGTTAAATAGTGGTAAGTTGGTCAAATTTTTAGGCAACTGATTGAAGTAAGTAGAAAAATTATTTCTAGAACAGGGCACTTTAATACAATCCTCAAATAATTCAAACATAGAAGTCAGAGGAACAAGCACTTACAATTTTTTTTTTTTAAATCAACAAACAAATGAAATCTACCACCATAAATGTCAGCACAAAAAAAATCCATGCTAATTGAATTAAGCTCTTGAATCTCTCATACTGAAATTGTAAGCTATAAAGTACAAAATAAATGTATTTTACATATATAAATACATTATTTAAAAATAAAGGGAACATTTAAA
The DNA here is from genome assembly GCF_964662115.1 of Mustela nivalis. Classification (NCBI taxonomy): domain Eukaryota; kingdom Metazoa; phylum Chordata; class Mammalia; order Carnivora; family Mustelidae; genus Mustela; species Mustela nivalis. Next base: position 51,618,672 of record NC_139020.1, read on the forward strand.
TACAGAAAAAATTGACAAGCTTTTTGGGAAACAACCAAATTTAATTTTTAGAAGTCAAAAATATAATAATTGAAATTTAGAAAAAAAAATGATATGATCAAGCTGCAGATAGCCCCAAAAATTATTTAATAAAGTGAAAATGTATATATAAAGAAATTATATGAAGTAATGCATAAAAAGATCTAGAGAAATAAATATAAAAGAAAAATTAAGAGAGTATGCAGAGAGAGACTGGAAATTAAATTTCTAGAAGCATTATAAAAAAAAGTGGTAAGAGACAGTTATCAAAGGGAAATAGGCTAACAGTTTTCTAGAACTGAGAAAAGATAAAATCAGATTCAGATGGCTAAATAAAGTACAAGAAAAACAAGTACAAAATGTCCTTCAGGATGGAGCGTGTAAAATGACAGAATACCAAAGAGAAAGAGAAAATTTATAAGCAGTTAGGGATAAGATGGATTACCCACAACTAAATGACAATTCGTCCAACAGCTGCCTTCTCAATACTGTAATGGAAATACAAATACAATTGATAATATATTCATAGAAATTTGAGAAAATAATCATTGAATTAGAATTGTATATTAATTAAATTACCTTTCAGGAAAGAGGTCAAAGTAAAAACATTTTCAAAATAATAGAAGTTTGTATTCACTATCCAAAAAATGTCACGAAGAGAATTTATAAAGCATTGCTATCCAATAGAACTTTTTTCAATGATGGACATACTCCACATATGTCCTGCCCGATATGGTAACCATAAGCCATAAGTGATTTTAAGCTCTTGAGATGTGGTTACTGTGACTGAGAAACTGGATTTTACATCTTAATTTTAATTAACTTAAATTTAAACAGTCACATATGTCTATAAGTTATATAGCCAATTCTAAAAATATAATTTAAGAGGGAATTTTGTACTAAAATAACAGTAAAATTCTATATAGATATTAAAATATATAAAACAATAAAAGTGTCTTATTGTATTGTGAAGAGAATCGCGAGAAAATGTAATCACAGAGAACAATATGATCTGAGAAAGAGATAATTACAGTTGGAATGTTTTAAAGCCCTTGTTTAGGAGAAGAGTAAAATAATATTGACCTTTGTTCAGCTATAATAATTGCAGTAATTTCTAAGAAGACTAATAAGAGGAAAACACTAGATACATAATTTCCAAACTGGGAGATATATGAAAAAGAATGGGTAGAAGGGAAAACAAACTCAATCAATGTAAAATAAGACAATGAGAGAGAGAAGATCCATGTAATATGAAAAAAATAAAAGGGCAAAAGAAGTTGAGTAATAGCCATAAATCTAAATCTATTGGTAATAGTACTAAATGTAAAAATGTTTTTTCTACTTAAAAGATAAAAATTACCCAACTCTGTTGAAAAAAGGCCCAGTTATATGCAGGAAGTGTACAAGAATATAAAATTACGTAAGATAAAGTAAAGAAAAATCTATACCAGGCAAATAAAAACTAATAGAAATTTGTTGTAGGTATATTAATATAAGGAAAAAGTAAGATTTAGAGCAAAAATTTACTATAGATAGACTTTTCTGTGTTAATAAAATGTTTAATTCATAATGGTGGAATTAAAATGTCTAAACTTCTAAGCACATAATAAAATAGCTTCAAATAAGTCCGAAAGTATTATAGGAGAAATTCATAAAACTGGCATCATTATAGGAGATTTTTCATTTTTGCTCACAAAATTATTGATAAGGGAAAAACTCAAAAAAGACATGGGAGTTAAAACAACATAATAACAAGAAGGACCAGAGAAATATGTAAATACCATCATCAATTTATTTTCATGCATACATATAAGTTTTTATGGAAATTGACTATGGTCAGAGCCACCAAACAAGTTATACCAAATTTCAAAAGAAGGATATCAGTAGTGTTAGAGACTGTTAGATGATCATCAAACCTGTATCTTTCTCTTTTGAGAAAGTAGTCGAATTGCATTTCCTGGACTTAATTCCAACTGAGTCAAATAAGTACATGCAGTGTATATTGTCACAGATGCTATTATATTCAGTTAAATATGAACAGAACTAACGTATGTTTCTTCCAAGCTAGTATTATGAACACCTCTCACAAATAATTCTTCGTGCTCATTCCTATACTACCTTCATGATGATGTGCACAGAGATATGGAAGTCCTTTGTAAAGATACAATAACCATGATTTGAATGGAATCTTGAACCACTGCTCAGAAAAGAGCCTCTTTGTAATTAAGAACATGTATGTTGGAGGTTTCACATAAAAGAGGAATTTTTTTTTTCTTAAGATTTTTATTTATTTGACAGACGGAAATCACAAGTAGGCAGAGAGAGAGGAGGAAGCAGCCTCGCCACCAAGCAGAGAGCCAGATGCGGGGCTCAATCCCAGGACTCTGGGATCATGACCTGAGCCGAAGTCAGAGGCTTTAACCCACTGAGCCACCCAGGCACCCCAAGAGGAATTAATTTGTATTTTGTTAACTCACTGAAGTTTTAGAATTTATCTCTTATAAAAACTAATGTTATTCTACCTAATACAGAAATAGGTTTCAGAAATGGCACACTATAGTAGAAAAACCCCAATGTATATTTTATCTTAGTAATAAAGCATTTGGTGGTTAATTTCTTACCAAAGACTAAATAGATGGAGAGCTATGGGACAGCTACCAAAACACTTGGAGATATGTGACCTATGATAATTTGGGAGGCAGACCATATGTCTTCTGAGTCAGGTGCTCTAAATGTAGGGGTTGGAAAGAATCAGTATAATAATGTATATCAGATTCTGATTTTGGTGAGGTATTACAGGATAGATATGCCTTCAGGTAAACATTTTTCATTTTTTGGCCAAAATTTAAAAAAAAAATTAAAAAGAACCGACAGAGAAATAGTAAAAATTCAGCTGTTGCTAGACCTCAAGCAGTAAAGGCTAAGTCTAAACCTATGAAGATTCAAATCTGTAAAAATCAGTGTATTTGTTATCTGTTATTACATAGTAAATTATCTTAGATAGTGAACCCAAAGACATCAAATCTTTATCTATGGAACCCATGAATGTTACTTTATGTGATAATTTTTTTTTTAGATGCGATTTAGTTAAGGATTTTGAGATAAGGAAATTATCTGGATTACCAGGTGGGCCTTAAATCCCATCACAAGTGTCCTTATAGGAGAGAGGGACAGGGAAATTAGAGAAAAGGAGAAAGACCATGTGAAGACAGAAGCAGAGATTGAAGTGATGCAGTTAAAAACCAATGAATGTGGCAACCACCAGAAGCTAGAAGAGACAAGAAGCAGATTATCACTTAGAATACCCAGAGGCAATGTGGCTTGGATGATACCTTGATTTTGACCCAGTAAAATTGTTTTCAGGTTCCTAAGACTCCAAAACTCTTTTACATGCCTATTGTTTTAAACTACCAAGTTGTAATCTGTTATAGCAGCTAATACACACTAAAACTTAGCAGCTAAAAACATTTATTTTGTCATTGTTTCTCTATGTCAGGAATTCAAGAGTGGCTCAGTTGGATTTTTCTGGTTCAGGGTCTCTTCCACATTTGTGATCTAAGTATCTTAATCATCTCAACTCTCAACTAGGGGAGATCCCTCTCCAAGCTCAGTCCTATGGCTCTTGGCAGGTCTCAGAAGATCTGCTTCTAAGCTCATTCATGTAGGTAGCACTTTTCACATAAATGCATCATTTCATGGCAGTTGGTTTCCCCCAGAGGGCAATCAGAGAGAGCTAGATAAAACCCCTAAATGGAACCACAATCTTTTTCTAACTTCATCTTGAAAGTGAAATCCCATCACATATTAGAAGTGAGTCAGTAAATCCATCCTATATTCAAGGGGAGTATATTGCCCAAGGACATCATAGCAGGAGGTGGAATTACTGGGGGCCAATGCTAGAAACTACCAACAATATAAGCATAGATTTTATGAGTAAATACTCAGAAATACTGAAGAAAGTTGTTTAATCTTAGCCTAAAGATGGCTGGACTAAGAGGAGAGGATGTTTCTTATATTCAAGGTGTAATTCTGGATATTCTGAAAGAGGCAAAAGTATAAGAATGAAAACAGAAAATTGAAAACAGATAATTGGCTGCCAGGGGCTGAGGGTGGGATAATAGACAATTAACTAAGAATAGCAGCTTGGTGGTGGTAAAATTATTCTATATTTTGATTGTGGTTGTAGTTACCACTGCTATTTATATTTGTCTGAAGTCATCAAATTATATTCTACAATGGATCTAGCTTAGAGTACATACATTATATCACAATAAACATAGCACCGCCCCCCCAAAAATTTCCTCAATGTAAAATAAGGACAACATTCAAGGAGCAAATTAATCATATACAAAAGTTTCTGGGGAAAGAAAAATGAAAATACCCCTCAAATTATTTTATGATATTAGAATAACCTAAGTCCCCAAATCAGAAAAGGACACTAAAACATCAGAAAATTAGAGGCTTATCTCATTCATAAACATGGACATAAAGTTTTTAAAGTAGAATGTTAGCAAAACAGGTATTTTATTTCATCTTTTTAAAAGATTTTATTTAATATTTGTCATCTCTGTCTGTCAAATAAATAAATAAATAAAATCTTTATTAAAAAAAAAAAGGGGGGCGCCTGGGTGGCTCAGTGGGTTAAAAGATTTTATTTATTTGGCAGAGATCACAAGTAGGCAGAGAGACGGCAGAGAAAGAGGGGGAAGCAGGCTCCACGCTGAGCAGAGTCTGATGTGGGGTTCGATCCCAGGACCCTGAGATCATGACCAGAGCCAAAGGCAGAGGCTTTAACCCACTTAGCCACCCAGGCACCCCCAAAAGCGATTATTTTAAAATATAAAAAAAAGGTAATATGTCATGACAGAGTGGAATACATCCAAGGAATGCAAAATCAGTTTCTCAGTTTAAAAAAAAAAAATTGATGTTATACACCAAGATAATCTTAATAGATAATGAAAATAATAACATTTACTTTTTTTAAGTACTTCTCACAAAATTAGTAATAAGAAATTTCTTTTTATTGATCTGAAAAGACTGTAGTCACTGTTGCCAGAGTTTTGCAAGCAATAGCTATCATGGATTTAAAAAAGAAAAAAAAACAAAATATTTTTTGACAAAGCAGAATAGTTGGGTACTAGTATGAAGGAATTCATCCAATTTGCCAGATCTTTTTGGTTGCTTATTTATCTTCCTTTATTTCTCATTATTCTTTATTCTCACTTTTTCTTAGAGTTGCATAGAGTCCTCCCCAGAGTTGCATTAGTGTTCTTCCACACATTGACAGAACAAAACCAGTCTAAGCTGTCATGATAATTGTGTACTCCTTTGCCAGACATGAAGTTTTCCAGCTTCCCACCGCTGCCAGTTATGGCTCTGTGAAATCTTTCTTGCAAATGGAATATAGCATATGACTATAATTTGATTGGAATTGCTTCTAGGAAAATTTATTTTCTATCAAAAAGAAGCATACACATGACAGCACCTTTCTTGCCTTGACACAAATATAACATCTAAAATTGAGGCAAGTCCTCTTATACCCATGACACAGAAAGTAACTGGCTGAGGATGAAACACAGATGAATGAAAAGAGCCTACTTATTTGAAGACATAGTGAAGACACTTGAAGACATTGTGAAGCCACTATACCAAGTATGTGTTCTTTTTTAATTAAGTTTATTTATTTTTTTCAGTAATCTCAACACCCAACATGGGGCTTGAACTCACAACCCTGAGATCAAGAGTCATGCTCTTCATGTCTAGACTTTTTGTCTAGACCTTATTAGTGCCTTTTTTTTTTTTTAAGCAAATGTAGGTAAGGAATTTTGTCCTTGCAGCTGAAAGTACTCTAATAGATATAGTTAGTAATCACCCCAATTCCTCTTTTTATTAAAGTTTCTTTCCTTCTAACTCATGAGAATGGAGATGGGGTAGTTTGGTCCTTTTTGCTTGTAACAAAATGATTTCGTTCAAAAATCTTATACTTGAAAATAATGCATCTTCTCAAAGAAATCATGCTTCAGTTATAGATATCCCTGTAATAAGCTAATCCAAAATCTACTGGCATAAAACAGTAATGACATTATTTCTCATTATTTCTTATAACTTTGTAAGTAGGCTGATCTAGGTGGACTTTTTCTTCTGTGCCATGTAATGTCTGAGCATATAAACGTGTGCTTATTTGGCTGCCTTTGGCTAGAAGCATGGTTGAGACAGCGCATTTAAGATGGTTTTATTCACACTCATGACACCTCCACTGTGGTATCTGTAATGACTGGAGGCTGGCTGGGGTTGTTTCTCTCTTATCAGTCAGTAATCCTGCCATAGCTTTTTTACTTTTAGCTATCCCAAGAGAATGAAATGAAGCTGCCTAGCTTTAGAACTCACACAATACCATTTCTTCCTCATTCTCTTAGTCAAAACAAGTCATAGGGCCAGCAACAATTCAAGAAAGGGAAATACCTCCATATCTTGATGAAGGGGTTTGAAAGAATTGTTGGTGGCCATCTGTTGATAGGATAATCCACCTTTAAGCCACTTGTAATAATATCTATCTATTCCCATTATACTTTTATAGCATGTGTCATCTTACTATAATACTTGAGATAAAAATATATTCTAAACAGTGAAGAATTGCTTTAAAAAAAGTGGAAGATATGTATAGACTCAAATACATGTTCTTCATTTTATACTAATTCAGCCTAAGTGCATTGCCGCAGGAGGATTATTGGAAGTAACCAAAAAAGGCAAAAGTGATCTTAGTGTACTTAGTGAATCTTAGTGCACTAAGATTCAACTATTTTTTTCATGTTATATATTTTCTCTGCATTATTCCTCCCAGACATCTGACTTGACTTTAGAATGCAGATACAATATGACATTTTTTTGCATTTCTATCTTATAATGTAAATTTTCCTTCATTCAAATATAAAAATTACTTTTTACAGTTTCCATAAAAATATATAATATAAAGATGATTGGAGAACATTTTTCTATTACCCAAAAAAGAGCTTAAAGAAGTAAAACTACAAGTTATAAGATAGAGTCCAGAAATGTCTTGTATGATTACATATGCATAGATCACATTGATAAAATACTACATATTTCTTCTCTTTTTAAAGAACTATTACCTACTTTAAAAGTTATTAAGAACTTATCTATAAAATTGAAATAAATTTATTGTCTTCTGTTGTGTTTTTGAGAAAGCTCCTTTATGGGGCACCTGGGTGCCTCAGTGGGTTAAGCCTCTACCTTTGTCTCAGGCCATGATCTCAGGGTCCTGGGATGGAGCCCCGCATCATGCTCTCTGCTCAGCAGGGAGCCTGCTTCCCCTTCTCTCTCAGCCTGCCTTTCTGCCTACTTGTGATCTCTGTCTGTCAAATAAACAAATAAAATATTTAGAAAAAAAAAAAAACTCCTTTATGTATGTATATTTGTATGCATATACACACAATGGGATATTATTCAGCCTTTAAAAAGAACTTCCTTTTAAAAGAAGAAAATCCAACAACATGGATGAACATGAGGGCTTTATGCTAAGTGAATTAAGCCAGACAGAGAAAGGCAAGTACTGCACAGTATCACTTATATGTAGAATCTTTAAAAAAAAAAAAAAAAGAGGAAAGAAATCTCAAACTCATCGAAAAAGAAGTGGCTGTCAGGAGGTAGGCAGTGGGGCTAGGAGGCAGGAGCTATGAGATTTGAAGAGGTTGGTAAAAGGGTACAAACTTTCAGTTATAAGATGAATAAGGTCTGTGACTATAATGCATAATATGGTGACTAAAGTTGATAACACTATATTCTATAATTGAAATTTGCTAAGGGAGTACAACTTAAATTGTTTCATTAAAAAAATAATAAATATGTGAAGTGATAGATGTGTTAATTATCTTGATGATGAGAATTCTTTGACAATGCATATACACATCATATATACATCATCATGTTGTGCACTTTAAATGTCTGCAGCTTGATTTGTGAACTATACCTAGATAATCCTAAGGGAGAGAAGAAAGCATGGAAGAATTATCTAAGGCATCATAACATGCAAAATTCAAATATCATTTAGAGATATAACAAACAACTTTTAAATTATAGAATTCATTTTCTCCAGTACTGTTAATCTTAATTCTTCATTTTGTTACCAATTTTTAAAAAATGCATAACTTTTTATTTATACTTTTTTACTTTTTGGATATATTATTTGTTTCAGGGGTACAGGTCTGTGATTCATCAATCTTATATCAGTCCTATATAATATCCTGTGCTCATTACAATACCCTCCCCAATGTCTGTCACCTTAGTTTGTTTCCTATAATTAAGAGTCTCTTATGGTTTGTCTCCCTCTCTGGTTTCATCTTGTTTCACTTTTTTCCTCTCATAACTTTTAAAATCCAAATTATCAAAAATTAATACCTAGAACAGATAATATCATATAACATTTTATTGGTCAGTACTACATCCATAAACTCTTAGTCTCCATCTATATACATACACATGCACACATGTACTTAATACATATTTATGCACATATATATATGAAAGCATACATATGTACATACTATAAGTACATATAAAGAAAATTGTAAGAAAATACATTTTAAAAGAAAATTGAAAGACACCGGACTTAAAGAATTACTGTCACTACATCTAGTCAGAAAGTACAGCCAAGTTGGTAATTAAACAGCCACACTCCTACTGACAGGCCTGCAGCTATGTGGCACTCATCCCAAGAATATGAATGGATCTAGACTCATACTGAAGACCACCATTAAACAGACTTACTTCAGACAAGTTCAATCTTTCTGGTCAGAAATTACAAATTATGAAATTAGCAAATTATGAAATAGAGGAGTTGTGAAATTCCCAATCTTTTTATCAATTTCAGTTAGTAAATACAGGAGAGTACGTACAGGAGTACTTTATCAATTAGTACATACAGGAGAGAAGCTGAAAGGATATTGTATATTTTAAAATGCTGACATTTCATAATGGTAATATTTGATGATATATATTAATAATGTTCCAACTGCACTTTTGCCTCAAGCAAAGTAAATTGGAATCAATTTCTTCAATCATTTCTAGAAAAAGTTAAACTAAAATTCAAAATGACCAAAAATATTAGTGTATACACTGCTACTACCAATAAAAGTTTCACTCCTTATAATCCCAATGAATTCTATATAGTTTCTAATAATAGTGGTTATATTATAGCTCTTAAAATATAGATTTGCAAGGTGATTATTTGTCCAAAGACCCCAATTTCCTTTTATAGATGTTATTCTGCTTTACATAATATATTTATGGAAGTAGGAAAAAGTGGCATTCTCACTTGGAATGGACACTTATGCAATCTGACATTTTTATAATTATCCCAAGATCAAAGAAAACCATTTTGTATGTGTGAAATGACAGCCCTAAAACAGATGTTTCTTTCTCTCTCTCTCTCTTTTTTTTTTTTTCCAAGATTTTATTTATTTGTCAGAGAGAGAGAAAGAGAACACAAGCAAGGGGAGTGGCAGGCAGAGGGAGAAGCAGACTCCCTGCTAAGCAAGGAGCCTGATGTGGGACTCAATCCCAGGACCCCGGGATGATGACCTGAGCTGAAGGCAGATGCTTAACCAACTGAGACACCCAGGCCCCCCAAACAGATGTCTCTTAAACTCCTGGCTCATGCCTCCACTCCAAGTTTATCTTCACAAACTACCTTTATATTGAAGATTCTTAAAATATTCCTGCATGGTTTTCTGCCACTCTGTTCTGTCAAGACAGTAGGTAGCTGTAAGTCAGTGGTCATAATGTGAATTTAATATATCCAAATGGGTGCCAGAGGATTTGTTACTAATACATTACTGTCTTCAGCTGATTGGTTCATAGCATGATCTCCAAGTAATAATTTTGCTTCAAAAAATTATTTTGAGCTAGGTAGTTCTTTTTGGGCTTCTGACCTATGAGATGAAGGACCACAAAACACAAATCACAGTAAGATTTTATTCTATCACTTTAAGTTCTTCCCTATTGACCTCTTTACCTGTCTTTGTATTTATAATCCTGTCGATTTTTTGGCCTAAATGATCCTTGATGTAATAATAAGAATTTTCCTATTCTTTCTCTAATAGCCTGATTTTGACCCATAGACTTTCTCTGACTTATGATGCTAAATACCAGACTCATATTTTATGTTTGGATCCAACAGCACTTTGACGACAATCTGTTAAAACTTCCCAGGCCAGACTATTCCTCCTGCCTCTCCCAGTTGGCCTTTCATTAGTCCTTTCGATCTCAAACTTGAGCAATCTGTTTTTGCAAGTGGAATTTTGACACTATCAAGCAGTTAGCATTTTGACCTTTCCTTCTCACCACCATCTCTTCTAATAACATATTTACCATCACTTTCCTACAATGCAGATTGAGTCTGTATATATGTTCCAATAAAGCACACTCTTCAAATCCTGCTTTCATTTGGCCTAAAGAAGGTAAATTTTCCATAGGATATATTTTCTATAATGGGGATTCAGTGCCATATTTAATACTTGGATACATTTTGTTTAGTTGGCACAATGCTATTAACAAAAATCAAATTTGGGGAGTTTCAGGAAGACCCAAGTCTTGCCTCATCCCTCAAACACAGCTAGATAAAATCAAATCATTCTGAATACCCAAGATGTCAGTCTGAGGACTTACAGAACAAACTGCACAACTAGTGGGAGAGAAAAAGCCACATTGTGGAAGGTAAGAGGTGCAGAGAGGTGATTTGGGAGAGAAAAGGATTATAGGTTCAGTGGAGGGGATGGAGCCCCAGTCAAAAAGGGAGGTATATAAGAGAAAGAGAGGAGCCCATGGAGGATTGCACAAGGAAAACCCTTCTCCGAAACCATTAACTAGGCAAATGAAAGGGACAGAGTTTTGTGAGTTTTTCCAACTAGTAGGGCTCAAAGACTGGAGTTTTAGAGGTCCCTGCTATGTTTGGAATGGAGCCTGGTCGATGCTGCAGAGAACAGATAGCCCAGTAGCAGATGATGCAATCTGAGGATCCCCTGGGACTCACTGGGAGAGACAGTTCCCCCTCCTTGGAGTGCATCTAGAAGAGGTGGCATTGCTTCCCCAACGAGAAAAGAGTCAGTGGGTGCCATCTCCCTCCCCAAACCCTCAGCATAGGTATAGACACTTGCAGAGGGCTCCTAACCTAGACCCTGGTTCTTTGCTATGCTTAGTCCAAACTCCACACCCTCACACTTCGGTGCAACGGCCCTTCCGGGACAAACCTGCTTCAGTCCCATAGTAGTGAGATCCTCCCCCAGAAGACAAGCAGAGGTCCACACCATACCAGATCCCTAAAGTTTAGAGTTTTAGAACTCATCGGTCTGCCTGGGATAGAACACAGGTGCACTGTGCTTCCAGGTGGCCAGATGTTTGGAACACAAGGTGAAGGCAGCAATCTGAGGAATGCCTGGGACACACAAGGGGATTGTTTACTCTTCTGGGAGGGCTTCCTGGACAGAGGCAGATGAGAACTCCCTTCTACAGGGCCCAGGAAGTTGGCTGAAGCCATTTTCTTCCCCCACCCTTCAGCATAAACTAACTTCAAAAGCCGCACAATGCCAACAGTGGCAGGAGAAACCACTTACATCAAAGCCCAAACCCTCAAACTCAGCAGGTGCTGCTTTCCTGGACAAGTGACCCTGAGAAACATAGCAACAGGCCCCTCCCCGAGAAGACTACCACAAACCACCCCCATCACATGCATATCTACTGACCATAAAGTTCTGCAAAGCTTCTGCTCTAGTGGAAATAGCATCAAGTCCCTTTTAACAAGCAGACCAGAGCATACCTAGTTAAAACTCACCATACTCTGGCAAAGGTCCAAAGAAACTCCACTGTAGGCAAGGAGAAACTCTGCAGAGAACTGGCCTGAAGAAAAGAGCAGCCAAAATACAGCAGCAGAGTGCACACAGTTTACACCAGAGAAACTTCCTGAAGTACCAGGCCCTGGACAGTATATGGCCTCTTCTTTATAAAGCCAGTACTCTCAGGAGTAGGAAACATAGATTTTCAGAACACAGAGAAGACACAGACCTAGACAAAATATCAAGACAGGAATTCATCCCAAAAGAAGGAAGAAAAGGTCATGGCCAGGGATCTAATCGAATCAGATAGAAGTAATATGCCTGATCCAGAATTTATAGCAACAATCAGAAGGATAGTAGGTGTGTTTGAAAAAAGCATAGATGGCAGTAGGAAGTCCCTTATCACAGAAATAAAACCTAAAAATTGGTCAAGCAAAAAATAAAATGCTGTAACTGAGCTGCAAAGCCAGTTGGATGTAGAGGATAGAAGAAGGATAGAAGCAGCAGAGGAACGAATAAGTGATATAGAAGAAAAAAATATGCAAATAATGAAGGTGAAATGAAAAGAGAAAAGATTATTGGATCAGAAATGTAGACCCTAGGAAATCAGTGACCCCATAAAGTGTAATAACATTCATATCATAAGAGTCCCAGAAGAAGGGAGGGTAAAATGGATAGAAGGCCTATTTGAAGAAACTATAGCTGAAAAGTTCCCTAATCTGGGAAGGAAACAGACATCCAAATCCAGGAGGCACAGAGAACTCCCAACAAAACCAACAAAAGCAGGCCCACATACCATATTTAAATTCACAAAATATAGAGATAAAAAAAATTCCTAACAGCAGCAAGACAACAGAAGCCCCTAAGTAAGGGAAGACAAATAAGGTTAGCAGCAGACCTCTCCACAGAAACTTGATAGGCCAGAAGAGAGTGGAAGGATATATTCAACATACTGAATGGGAAAAATACACAGCCAAGAACACTCACTCCATCCAGCAAGGCTGTCATTCACAATAGAAGGAGAGATAAACACTTTGCCAGGCAAACTAAAGGACTTTGGTACCACTAAAGCAACGCTGTAAGAAACATTAAAGGGGACTCTGAGTGGAAACAAAAGACCAAAAGTGACAAAGACTAGAAAGGAACAGAGAAAATCTCCTGAAACAATGACAAAACAAGTAATACACTGACACTAAATTCATAGCTATCAATAATCACTCTGAATGTAAATAAACTACATACTCTTGTCAAAAGATATAGGGTATAACAATGGAATTAAAAAAAAAAAGACCCATCAAAAACAAAAACAAAAGAAACAACAAAATAATACCCATTAAAAAAACAAATAAACAAAAACCACGACCCATCTACATACTGTCTATAAGAGATTCATTTTAGACTTAAAGTTGCCTACAGATTGAAAGTGAAGGTATAAGAACCATCTACATGCCGATGGACATCAAAAGCAAGCCAGAGTAGCCATACTTATATCAGAAAAACTATATTTTAAAGCAAAGACTGTAACAAGAGATGAAGAAGGACACTATATCATAATAAAGGGGTCTACTCAACAAGAAGATCTAACAATTATAAATAATTATGCACCCAACGAGGGAGAACCCAAATTTGTGAAACAGTTCATAACAAACCTAAAGTAACTTGATAATAATACAATATACCCAGGGACTGTAACACCCCATTTACACCAATGGACAGATCATTGAAGCAGAAATCAACAAAGAAACAAGGACTTTGAATAGCACATTAGACTAGATGGACTTAGAGATACTCAGAACATTTCATTCTAAAGCAGCAGAGTACACATTATTTTTGAATGCACATGGAATATTCTCCAGAATAGATCATATTCTGGGTCACAAATCAGCCCTCGACAAGTACAAAAAGATCAAGAGCATACCATGCATATTTTCCAACTACAACACTATGAAACTTGAAGTCAAACATAAGAAAAAGTTGGAAAGACCAAAAATACATGGAGGTTAAAGAATATCCTACCAAAGAATGAATGGGTCAGCCAGAAATTCAAGAAAAAATAAAAAATACATGGAAATAAATGAAAATGAAAACACAATATTCAAAAACCTTTGGGATGCAGCAAAAGCAGTCATAAGAGGGAAGTATATAGCAATACATGCTTACTTCAAGAAGCAAGAAGAATCTCAAATATACAACCTAATCTTACAAATAAAGGATCTGGAAAAAGAACAACAAATGAAGCCTAAAGCCAGCAAAATAAGGGAAACAATAAAGATTAGAAATCTTAAAAATAAATGATATAGAAACAAAGCAATAGAACAGCTCAGTGAAACAAGGAAATAATTCTTTGAAAGAATTAATAAAATTGCTAACCCCTAGCCATACTTATCAAAAAAAAAGATATAATGGACCCAAATAAATAAAATTACAAATGAGAAAGACATAGCAACCAACATCAGAGGAATACAAACAATTTTGAGAATATTATGAAAAATTATATGTCAACAAATTGGGTCATCTGGAAGAAATGGATAAATCTGTAGAAACATATAAATACCAACAGGAAGGAAAAAGAAAACTTGAACAGGCCAAAGCCAGCAAATAAATTGAATCAATAATGAAAAATTTCCCAATAAGCAAAAGTCCAGGGCCAGATGACTTCCCAGGGGAATTCTACTCAGATATGTATGTATCTTTAAAGATTTTATTTATTTATTTATTTACTTCACACACACACACACACACACACACACACACACAGAGAGAGAGAGAGAGAGAGAGAGAATACATGTAGTGGCAGAGGGAGAGGGTGAGGGAGAAACAGACTCCCCACCAGACAAGGAGCCCGAGCAGGGCTTGATCCCAGGACACTGGGATCATGACTGAGCCGAAGGCAGATGCTCAACTATTGAGCCACTCAGGCACCCCTCTACCAGATATTTAAAAATGAGTTAATACCTATTCTTCTCAAACTATTCCAAAAAATAGAAGTGGAAGGAAAACATCCAAACTCATTCTACAAAGCCAGAATTACCTTGATTCTAAAAAGAGTGGATGACTGAACTAAAAAAAAGAATCACAGGCCAATACCCTGATGAACTAGATGCAAAAATTTTCAACAAAATACAAGCAAATCTTGGGCACCTGGGTGGCTCAGTGGGTTGAGCCTCTGCCTTCAGCTCAGGTCATGGGTCCTGGGATCGAGCCCTACATCGGGCTCTCTGCTCACCAGGGATCCTGCTTCCCCATCTCTCTCTGCCTGTCTCTCTGCCTGCTTGTGATCTCTCTGTCAAATAAATAAATAAAAATATTTTTTAAAAATACAAGCAAATCTAATCCAATAGTACATTAAAAGAACCATTCACCATGATCAAGTTGAATTTATTCCTGGGATGCAGGAGTGGTTCAATATTTGCATCGTGATACACCACATTAATAAAAGACAGGATAAGAAAAAAAATGATCCTGCCAATAGATGCAGAAAAAGCATTTGACAAAATACAATATTCTTGATAAAAAGTCTCAAGGAAAGAGGGAGGGAAGATAGCTCAACATCCTAAAGGCCATATGCAAAAGACCCACAGCTAATATCATCCTCAACAGGGAAAAACAGAGCTTTCTGTCCATGGTCAACTTTGCTTTTAACATAGTTCTAGCCTTAGCAATCAGACAATAACAACAACAAAAATAAAAGGTATCCAGAGCAGCAAGGAAGAATTCAAACTTTCACTATCACAGACATGATACTCTGTGCAGAAAACCCAAAGTCTCAACCAAAAAATTGTTAGTACTGATACACAAATACAGAAATCTGTTGCATTTATATATACCTATAATGAAGCAGCAGAATGAGAAATCAAGGAATCAATCCATTTACAATTGCACCAAAAACCATAAGATGCCTAAGAATAAATCTAACCAAAGAGGTAAAAGATCTATACTCTGAAAACAATAGAACACTGATGAAAGAAATTAAAGAAGACACAAAGAGATGGAAAAACGTTCCATGCTTATGGATTGGAAGAACAAATATTGTTAAAATTTTTATAGTACCCAAAGTAATCTACACATTTTTTGAAGTTTTATTTAAGTAATTTCTGAACTACACGTAGGGCTCAAATTCCAAGATTGAATTACAGGCTGTGCCCACTGAACCAGCCAGTTCAGCAATCTACACATTTAACAAAATTCCTATTAAAATACCACCAACATATTTCATAGAGCTAGAACAAAGAATCCTAAAGTGTGATGGAACCACAAAAAGCCCCAAATGCCAAAGCAATTTTGGAAAAGAAAGCAGGGGTGCTTAGGTGGCTCAGTGGGTTAAGCCTCTGCCTTTGGCTCAGGTCATGATCCCAGGGTCCTGGGATCGAGCCCCACATCGGGCTCTCTGCTCAGCAGGGAGCCTGCTTCCCCCTCTCTCTCTGCCTGCTGCTCTGCCTACTTGTGATCTGTCTGTCAAATAAATAAATAAAATCTTTGGAAAAGGAAAGCAAAGTTGGAGGCATCACAATTCCAGACTTCAAGCTATACTACCATGCTGTAGTGATCAAGACAGTATAGTACTGGCACAAACAGAGAGGTAGATCAATGAACAGAATAGAAAACCCAAAAATGGACCATACTATGTGGTCAACTAATCTTCAACAAAGAAGGAAAGACTGTCCAATGGGGAAAAGACAACCTCTTCAACAAATGGTGTTGGGAAAACTGGACAGCAACATGCAAAAGAATGAAACTGGACTACATTCTTACTCCATAAACAAAAATAAATTCAAAATGGATGAAAGACCTAAATGTGAGACAGTAAACCATCAAAATCCTAGAGGAGAACATAGGCAGTAACCTCTTTGACACTGAGCATAGCAATTTTTCGTTGGACATATCTCCCAAAACAAAGGAAACAAAAGCAAAAATGAACTATTTGTACTTCATCAAGATAAAAAGCTTTTGCACAGCAAAGGAAACAGTCGACAAAACTAAAAGGCAACCTTCATAATGGGAGAAGATATTTGTAAAGGACATATATGATAAAGGTTTAGTATACAAAATTTATAAAGAACTTACAAAACTCAACCCCACCGCCCCCCCCACCCCCCGCCAAAAAACAAACCAGATAGGGAATGGATAGAAGACATGAATATACACTTTTCCAAAGAAGACATCCAGATCACCAACAGACACAAGATAAGCTGCTCAATGTCACTTACCATTAGGGAAATACAAATCAAAACTAAAAGGAGGCATTACCAACAGTGGAAGCAAGAGATGTTGGTGAAGAATTGCAGAAAGGGGAACCCTTTCACACTGTAGGTGGGAATACAAACTGGTGTAGCCTCTCTGGACAACAGTATGTATGTTCCTCAAAAAGTTAAAAATAAAACTACTCCATGATCTACAAATTGCACTACTAAGGATTTACCCAAAGGATACAAAATTCCTTTTCAAAGGGACACATGCACCTTGATGTTTATAGCACCATTATCAACAACAGCCAAATTATGGAAAGAGCTCAAAAGTCTGTTAACTGATCAATGGGTAAAGAAGAGGTGGTATATATTTACAATGGAGTATTATCCAACCATCGAAAAGAATGACCTCTTCCCATTTGCAATGATATGGATGGAGTTAGAGTGTTTTATGCTAAGGAAAATAAATCAGTCAGAGAAAGACAAATACCGTAAGATTTAACTTGCATGTGGAACTTAAGAAATGCAACAGATGAACATAGGGGTAAAAAAGACAGAAGCAAACTGTAAAACAGACTCTTAACTATAGAGAACAAGCTGAGGGTTACTGGAAGGGAAGTGGGCAGGGAGATGGCATAAATGGGTGATAGGTATTAAGGTCATTATTTGTTATAAGCACTGGGTGTTACATGTAAGTAATGAATCAGTAAACTCTATTCCTGAAACTGATACTACACTCTATGTTAACTAAATCAAATTTAAATAAAAACTTGAAAGTGAGGGGCTCCTGGGTCGCTCAGTGGGTTAAAGCCTCTGCCTTTGGTTCAGGTCATGATCCCAGCATCCTGGGATCAAGCCCTGCATTGGGCTCTCTTTTCAGCAAGGAGCCAGCTTCCTCTTCTCTCTCTGCCTGCCTCTCTGCCTACTTGTGATCTCTGTCTAATAAATAAGTGAAGTCTTAAAAAAACTAAAAACCTTAAAAGTGAAAGAAAATCAAATTTGGATGCCTTTTGCCACTACTATTCACTATCACCTTTTGCTAAGCCCATTCACAAATGAAATTATCCTTTGAATTTGTGATTCTAGGCTAATGATGAAAGCAAGAAAGAGTACCAAACTCTACTTCACCTTCCCACCCTCTTATTAAATTCAAACATTTGTCAACAGTGTCCCAGGAAATACAGGCTTACCGTCAAGCTAGAAAAATCTACTTTCTGACTTTGAAGGATTAGAATATTGAAAAAGAACCCTTGATTCCACAAGATCAGTGGAAAACAAGCAAGTAAATAAAGTAAGAAGACATTACAGAGACCAACTGAATGAGCACTGGATGGTGAAGAACTCATTTAAGGACTTCCGTCATTATTGTTACCCCAGTGCATTCTGGGGGAAAAAAAGAGTATGAATAAATATTTAACTGAATAGAATAAAAATATTAGAATACATCTCCTTAGAAATTGGAGGGCTACATATGCTTACATCTCCCTCTGCTATTATTTTTTTCATCCTTTTTAAAATCGATTGAGCTGTATTGCTTCAAGAGAAATCTTACAGGTAATTCCAATATTAAGAAATGAAATAGAGCCACTCTGGTTGAGTAAAAGTGGGAGGAACTGAGCTTCTTCAGCCTCTTTCCTGACACTCTAAACCACTACAACCTTGCTATTTCCCCTGAAAAAAACCACGATTATCTCCATTTTCTTTGCCTTTATTTTTGTTTTTTACCAGTGCCTGATACCAGTCTCCTGTCCTGATTTGCATCACACTTGCCTTACTTGAATTTTTAAGCTATTCCATAACCCAGTTCTCATCTAGTCTATTTTGGCTAAACAAATTGCTAGCTAATAAATACGGTCTTTAACTGTCACCCACCTTTACCATGGGTTAGATTTAAAATCCATTTTCTCAACACAATGACTCCCCCAATTTAACTGAATGCTGTGTGTGTGTGTGTGTGTGTGTGTGTGTGTGTGTGTCTGTGTGTGTGTGTGAGAGAGAGAGAGAGAGAGAGAGAGAGGTGGAAATTATTCATTACAATTGAAGGGAATTATGAAATTCAGTTTGACTGTAATTGAGAGCAATTACATATTTACCCAATTCATGTTACTTCATTAGGTTTAAAGCACTGTTGCAGTCTCTACCATCAATTCCAAATTTTCCAGGTGCCTCTGCCTGACCTTGCCACTAATGACTGTGGTTCTGTGGTTGACTCATTTCCATGTTTCCCCCTAACCCTTGCCATGCTGAAATACACAACTACTTTATGATAAGCTGCTCAGAGCTCATCTAACTCTGTTTATCCCCACTTGTATTCTAAACATTTTTGCCTTACCAACTTGACTTATTGTCCTCAAACATCATATTGATAACTCTTTTTCACCTAGGTAATTAAATATCGTATCTCTCAGAATGTTTTTTATGAGTTTTGTGAAGTATTCCCTTATCTCTCAAAATTCTGGTCTTTGTGAATTTTTCAACTTATGTGAATTTTTTTCTACTAAAAAATAATCTCATAGGCTTGTGGAATAGATTTAGGATTTCTCCAAAATCCATTTTCCGTCTTCTCTTTTATTTCTTGTGTTTTCTTTTTTAACAGTGGAACCCTTAATTTTCAAATAGGCCCATAGCACAAATTTAGAGTAAGTTTGAATGACAAAATTCAGAAGATAAAATATGAAATGAAATAATGCGATGAATTGCTGGGTCATGCTGCTACAGGGAAGTAACATGCACATTTTTTTCTTCTTCTTCATCTTCTTATTGATTTTGTTCTTTACCTTTGTTGTGTGCTTCCCCCAAATAAACTTTACTTTAGGACAGCTGGCGATTTATTTTAGAACAGCTGGAGATAGTACAGAAACTGTCACACATTTTCCACTGTTACTAATATCTCACATCATTATACTTTTGTCACAGTTAAGTAACTAATATTAATACATTATGAGTAACTAAAGGCTATTATTTGCTCATATATACTTAGTTTTGCCTAATGCCCTTTTTCTTTCCAGGATTTTATTACAGATACCACATTACACTTACTACCCATATCTAACAAATTTCTTTTGGTTGTGAGAGTCTTGCTTTTGGTGATCTTTACAATTTTGAAAAGGCTGTTTAGTTATTTTGTAGTATGTCCCTCAATTAAGATTTATCTGATCTTTCGTTTATGTTTAAAATGGGGTTGTATGTTTTAAGGAGAAGAAGAAAGAGGTGAAGTGCCATTTTTACCATATCATATCAGAAGTGCGTATTTTTATAAAATTACTTATTAATGTTGACATTAACATTTGCCACTTGGCCATAGTAATGTCACTCCATTTTTTCAATGCCCTTTTTAGTATGTACTTTTACAAACTCTTTGGGAGGAAGTCACCTGTGCTACCCACACTTAAGTGAGAATTAAGCCCAAAGTGTTAAATAGTGGAGTATCTACATAATTTTTTTTTAATCATCTACACAGTTTATTCATTCTCAATTTATTCATGTATTCAGTCATTTATTTATATAAGTTTGGACTCAATGTATTTATTTTATAAAATGTCACACTATTTTGTTGCTAAAATTGTTCCATCTTTGGCCATTAGTAATTCTTTCAGTCAGCTTCCATGCATTAGTGCAATAGTTAGGACTTCTAGTATCATGCTGAATTGGAATAATGAAAAAGGGCACCCTTGCCTTATTTTGATCTTAGAGGAAATGTATCCAATTTCTCTCCATTAGTTGAGAACAACGTTAATTATAGATTTTTTGGCAGATAATCTCTATAAATTTGAGGAAGTTCTTTAATCCTAGTCTGTTAAAAGATTTATTATGAATGAGTGGTCAGTTTTGCTAAATTCTTCTTCTACATCAATTGATATGATCATATGATTTTTTTTGTCTTTAGCCTGCCAGTATGGTGGACCACATTGATTGATTTTCTAATGTTGAATCAGCTTTGTGTACCTGGAATAAATCCCACTTGATCTTTTAATACATTGTAGTATTTGAATTTCTAATGGGTGCTTACTAGAGATATTCCTATGTACTTACTTGTTCTTATAGCATCTTCATTTGGTTTTGTTATAAGAGTAATGAACCTCACATAATGAGTTCAAAGTGTTACTTATGCTTCTGTTTTCTGGAAGATATTTTGGAGAATTGGTATCATATTCCTTTTAAGTGTTTGATAGACTTAACCAGTAAATAATCTGGGCCAACTAGTTTGCTTGTTTGGACGATTACTGATAACTGACTCAATTCATTTGGAGAGAGATACAGAGTTATTCAAGTTATCTATTTCTCCCTGTATGAGTTTCAGTAGTTTGTGCCTTTCTGTTGGAAATGGAATTGACCCATTTCATCTAAGTCACCAAATTAGTAGGCATGAAGTCATTTGTAATATTATTTTATAACCCTTTTTATGTCCATGAGATTGGTGGTGAGACCTCTCATTGATTTATGATTTTATTAATTTGCATCTTCTCTTTTTTTTCTTAGTTTATATGGGTAGAGGTTTGTAAATTTTATTTATCTTTTCAAAAAACTAGCTTTTGGTTTTCCTGTTTTGAATTTCATTGATTTGTTAGTATTTTATTTTCATTGGTTCTTTCTCTTTATATTTTGTTTTTCTGTTTCCTTTAGATAGACTTAAACTATTCTTCTTTCTCTTGCTTCCTGATATAGAAGTCGAGGCTAGTGACTTTAAGTTCTTTTTTGCCCATAATATATAAATTCAAAGCTATAAATTTTTCTCTAAGCCCCTTGTGCTACATTATACAAATTTTGATAGCTTCTCTTTTAATTTTCTTTTAATCAAAAAACATGTATTAATTTTTGAGACACCTCCCTTAACTCATGTATTACCTGGAAATGTGCTGTTTAATTTCCAAATCTTTGGAGATTTTTCAGCTATGTTTCATTTGTTGATTTCTAGTTCAATTCCATTGTGGTCTGAGAACATATTTTTTTATGACTTCAGTGCTTTCCAACTTATAAAGCATTTTTCACTTACTGCAATAGTATAATCAAGAGACAAAAATAGATTCTGGCTCCCCAGTGTTCCATTTTCCCCATGGAATAACACTAAATGATGGTAAGATGATAGGTAGCTCAGGTAGGGGGATGCATGGTAGGGGAAGAAGAAGGTTGTGATTCCAGAAGAAAAGTATTGATTTAGAGTGGGGGAAAGTACCTCAACAAAGGTATTGTGATAAGGAGGTATTAGAGAAGACACCTGAGAAATACATCAGTTAAGGTCCCAGTAAGGAAGTCTCCAAATGGAGGTGCCTAGGCTAGAAATGCAGGGGTTGAGTAAGTGTCCTCAGTGCCTGACTGCAACTCCTTCTAGAGAAATATAATTCACTGGCTATGCACAAAGCCTGGTATAGAAAGAGTTGCTTTTTCTTCTTCCCTGCCCTGACAAACCTGCCAGGGAAAGCTTGTAATTGCCTGTCTGGACCCAAAGATCACAGCTAGAATTTTGGCCGAGAGTCAGAGAGCATCAATACTTTATAATTTTTTGTTGAAAATTAGACATCTTATTTTCTATAATAGAAATTGAGCTAAGTAGACCTTTCATATAAGGATTTATGTTAATTCAGTTGGGATATGTTTAACGTTTGTTCTAGCTATAGGTACCAAAGTCTTCACATTCCTCTAGTGTCCTTGCTTTTGTATACCTTTTGATTTGGGCTTTCCCTAAGTGCTTCTCAGAAAGATACTGTTTTGTAGCTCTTTCAGCTCTAATCAGCTATACAGAGGCTCTCAGTATGATGATCAATCTTTTTTTTGTGACGGTTAGTGAGCCATCAAATATCTCTCTGTTAATACTTCTTCTCTGCTTACTACTGGCATTGTGCCAATTTAACCACAAAATGAGAGTCATTTTTGGAACTGGCAGTGCACTTTGGGACAGTCATACTGAAGGGAAAT
The DNA here is from genome assembly GCF_964662115.1 of Mustela nivalis. Classification (NCBI taxonomy): domain Eukaryota; kingdom Metazoa; phylum Chordata; class Mammalia; order Carnivora; family Mustelidae; genus Mustela; species Mustela nivalis. Next base: position 51,641,635 of record NC_139020.1, read on the forward strand.
GACTGCATGACAGCCACTCAAATCCTAGCTCTTACTAGAATATGTGTGGATTCTTTGGAGAGTATGAAGAGGGAACTTCTTGCTGCAGTTTCCTGATATGGAAGAACTCCACCACTCCACCACTTCTTATTGCTGGGGTACCTTCAGTCTGCAGTTATTCTTGTTTGGGATATTGAGAAGACAGACCCCAGCAGTCTTCCATGCATTTATTTGACTCAGATCTTCATCTATCCAAGTTTAAAGAGCAAATGTGAGGAAGAGCATAGGTTCCTTTGCTCTTGATTCCCCTACCTCTTTTCTAGTCCTTTTTCTGTTTAACTAACACAAGAGCAGTCAACAAGTTTGCTGGTTAAACAATTATGTCTCTTGAGGTCTTCCTTGTTCCATCACTTTGAATTCTGCATGCCCCAAGTGCTGTAGACTCCTAAATTTCCATGTGTCCTTTCATACTGATTTGGGTTTGGAGTGGTGTTAAGTGTTGTTAGGCCAATTCTGGAAACTCTTAAGGTCAAAATGGAGAAATGCTTAGTTCCAGCTGCTAAGGCTTCTCTCAATTTAGAATATTGGAAAACTTAGTGCCTTCTAGTGTTCAGTTTAGTCCTTAATTGTAATTCAAGGAGAAACAGAAGAACATATTAGTCTTTTTTTTTTTTTTTAAGATTTTATTTATTTACTTGACAGAGAGAGAGAGAGAGAGCATGAGCACAAGTAAGGGGAGCTGCAGAGGAAAAAAGAGAAGCAGGCTCTCCGCTGAGCAAGGAGCCAGAAATGGGACTTGATCTGAGGACCTGGGGTCTGACCTGAGCCAAATACAGATGTTTAACTCACTGAGCCACCCAGGCACCCCAGGACATATTAATCTTATTATGACTTTTAAATAAAGAGCTGTGCTGGTAGTTGCTGTTTTCCATTGAAACCAATTTCTGATTATATAGGTATATATAATAAAGGATTTGTTTCTTTAAAACAAATTCCCAAATGCCTCTGAAATATAATTCTTCTTCCAAACACAGAGCACCTATACTTTGACCTCCTTTTTTCTATAAAACAGTATTTAACTTTATCTTACTAGTAGGCAAGAATTGAGAGTCTATGTTTATTAAGGGTCTGAAAATATTTGGATTATTTTTTTTAATTAAATGAATTTTATTTTTTTAAATAAATAAAATTAAACTAAAATTAAAAATGTTCTAAATCTTTTCAAACCTCAAAAGCCTTTCAATAGTAATTATTCACTGACAGATCAACTTTCTGTAATCATCTCATTCAGAGCAGGGGATGCAAATCCAGTTTCAATTAGTTGCAAAAATACTTGGTAATTTATGAACTGTGCAGAAAATAAACCATGAACATTCAGTCTGTCAGCAGTCTGGCTAAAATAGTAGCCTAATATGCCATACACACTGCCTGGAGCTTTACCTTCTCTAATCAGTGAAGTGACCTTATAGATATAATCTTCATATCCATTTTCTTACATATCAAATGACCAAATTCCACTGAACAAGGAATGGGAACTATCCAGAAAACAATACAGAATCATTGTAACTCACCAAAATATAAACTTGTGTTAAAATCATAACTAAAAAGCAAAGTATAGCAAGTAAATTCTTGATCTTGATCACTTTTTCTTTTTTTTATTGATCACTTTTTCTATATGAAAATATAATTTCATATAGATAATGTATTCATTTAAAAAAAGTCAAATTATAAAAACATCTCTAAATTTGACCCTTAAACATTTCATATATTTACCAAAAGCAAACCAAACCAGTTTTTTTTCAAAATAGTTTAAACATCAATCTTTATAACTATATTTCAAATGACTTTGTATTTTTTAATAGTGCATTACATACAAAGAAGTCTCATTTATATATAATGCCTAAATCATAGATAGAATCTGATACTTTAGGATCACTTTACAGAATCTTAGTTCTCTCTTACAGTAAATGAAGTTCCATTTATCCATTTAAAATGCTGAATTTTTAATACGTTCCTCTGCTTTTCCTCTGTCTCTTCTTCTCTTCAGTCCAGAAAACCCAGTTCACATCTTAAAAATCCATTAACTTCACAACATGTCACAGGATAAGAATGATATAGGGAGGAATAGGAGCTTCTTGACCTACCACTAACCTTTGGTCAACTGTAAAGATAAACTTACAATTTTTTCTTTGTTCATCATGTACATTTTACATGATTTAAGTTCCTTTGCACTACCTTTACTTTTTCCAAGTAATATTTGAGTTTGACCTGAACTGCTGCCATAGACACAAACTTTCTTACAAAGGTAATTTAGGGCAATTTAGGAAAAGTATCTATCAACTAAAACTTAAGGAAGTTTGTTAGAGAGAATTTGGGAAGTTGAAATTGTTATGCCCCAATAATGGGTCATGATTAACAGAGCGAGACTGATATAAAGCGAAGGTCAAGCAAAGCTTTATTTCACACCAAGCATCAAGAATCTAACCAAACGTTCAGGACGCACCTCTTACAAGAGAAGGCGACCCTTTCCTATTTCACAGACAAGCTTTTAAGGGCAAAGGCCATGCGGTTGGGCCTGGCCATGCACAGGTGACCAATGAGATTGTAACACACACAGGAAACTGCACAGTGATGCTAGGTGACCAACTGAATTACAATTTACCCTAGTAGACATTTGAACCAGCTTGCAATGGGGATTGGCACCCAAAAGGCTCCCAAAGGGCAGGGCCCACACTCCTTGGTAACCAGGGAGACAGTATGCATCCCCCCACTGTTCGGATGTCTCCACCTGGCCTGACCCACCTTTGTATCTGGGCTTTGTTATCTGAAGCTGGTTTCCAGGTCTTGTCTCCAAGTAAATTCCCTGGGGGAAGGGGAGCAAGGACAGTTTCTAAATAGGTCCTTACAGATATCAAATATAATAGTGTTTTTAAGGAGAAATGTGAGTAATTTCTTCTCAGATTTTTAAAGTTAATTACATAAAATTATTCAATTTTTTAAAACTATTTTATTTCTTTATTTGACAGACAGAGATCACAAGTAGGCAGAGAGGCAGGCAGAGAGAGAGAGGGAAGCAAGCTCCCTGCTGAAAAGAGAGCCTGATACGGGGCTCAATCCCAGGACCCTGAGACCATTATCTGAGCTGAAGACAGAGGCCTTAACCCACTGAGCCACCCAGGTGCCCCAAAACTATTCAATTTTTAATGGTACTTTGAAACATACTTTTTCGTGCAATATTAAGTCATGCAAATATTTCCCCCAACAATGCATATAAAATTTTATTTTAAAATAATTGAGATAAGAATAAAGCGTGAAGAGTAATAATAGATATTGTATAATTAGTACTTACTACATGATGGTTCCTCCAAAAATTTTACATATTTTATATGTTGTTTAATCATGATAATGACAGAAAATGGTAGCTACCATTGTCCGAATTTCTAGATGCTAAAAAGGAAACTTGAGAGGTACCTGGTGGGTCAGTTGGTTAAAGCATCTGACTCTTCATTTTGGCTCAGGTCAAGATTGCATGATCATGAGATCAAGCCGCACATGATGTTCTATGCTCAGTGTAGAAGCTTCTTGAGATGCTCCCTGTCCCTCTAACTCTTCTCCTTCTCCTCTCTCTAAATAAATAAATAAATAAACAAATAAATAAATAAAATCTTGGGGGAAAAAAAGAAGCTTGAAAAGACTAAGTAACCTGGTAAAAAATAACACATCAGGAATCTAACCTAGTTATGATTAGCTCCAAAGGCTGCTCTCCTGACCACTTCCCTAATATGTTTTTGGTTTTTTTTAAGAATTTATTTATTTATTTGACAGAGACAGAGAGCACAAGTAGGCAGAGAGGCAGGTGGGGGGTCAACGTTGGGGAGCAGGCTCCCTGCTGAGTAGGGAGCCCGATGTGGGGCTCGATCCCAGGACCCTGAGATCATGACCTGAGTCAAAGGCAGAGGCCTAACCTACTGAGCCACCCAGGCGCCCCTCCCCTAATATGTTTATAAGAAAGTGTGGCTTATAAGCAAATATAGGAGCACAAATGTTCATAAAGAGAAATTTTAAGATTTTAAAATATCCCTTAAAGACTTAAAATTTAGGTTATATAATACAAAATGAGAGTATTTTCTAACACAATTTAGATTATTTGATGTATCATTATTATAAGATGTATTTTTTTTTTCAAAGAGCAATCTCTAGCATCATTGATAATAGTATATCAGCAAATTGGCCTTGGAAAAAATAAAATATTTTAAGTCATCTAATGACTGACTTCTTTCTCACCTTGATCAGATTAATGAATTTATTGACTAAATATATATGGCCAAAACAGTTTGTTTATTAAAGACCTTAAATATACTCTGCACCCTGACTTTTATCTTATTAGTAGGATTCCACTCAATCCTCAATCTCTCTCTCTTTTTTAATATAAATTTTAGTTAGTTAACATACACTGCAATATTGGTTTTGTAGTAGAATTTAGTGATTCTTCACTTAAGTACAACACCAAATGTTCATCAACAGGTGTGCTCCTTAATACCCTTCACCCATCTAGCCCATCCCCCATCTGCCTCTCTATTAGTTCCCTTCTTGTACTGGCTTTAGGCTTTGTTTGTTCTTTATCTAGCTCCTTTAGGTGAAAGGTTTGGTTGTGTATTTGAGATTTCTCTTGCATCTTGAGGTAGACCTATATTGTAATATACTTCCCTCTTAGGACTGCCTTTACTGCATCCCAAAGGATCTGGACTATTTGGTTTTCATCTTCATTTGCTTCCATGTACTTATTATTTTTTCTTTAATTTTTTGGTTGACCCATTCATTCTTTAGTAGGATATTCTTTAACCTCCATGCTTTTGTGGTCTTTCCAACTTTTTCTTGTAGTTGACTTCAAGTTTCATAGTGTTGTGGGTGGAAAATATTCAAGGTATGCTCTCAATCTTTTTGTACTTGTTGAGGTCTAATTTGTGAGAATGTTCTGTGTGCAAGCTATTCTGCTGTTTTAGGATGAAATGTTCTGAATATACCTCTTAAGTTCATCTGGTCAAATGTGTTATTCAAAGTCCTTGTCTTTGTTGATTTCCTGCTTAGATGATCTGGTTATTGATATAAGTGATGTGTTACAGTACCTGAGTGTATTGTGTTATTATCAGTAAGTTTCTTTATGTTAGTTATAAATTGTCTTTGGATTATCCCAAGTTGTGTCACAAATATTTATAATTGTTAGATCTTCTTGATGGATAGACCTCTTAATTATTATATAATGCCTTTCTTCATCTTTTGTTATAGTCTTTGTTTTAAGATCTAGTTTTTCTCATATAAATGTGGCTACTCTGGCTTTCTTTTTATGTTCTTTAGCATGATAGATTATTCTCCCTCCCTTCACTTTCAATTTGCAGGTCTTTAGATCTAAAATGAGTCTCTTGTAGGCAGCATATAGATGGATCTTGTTTTCTTTTCTATTCTGATACTGTATGTCTTTTGATTGAAGCATTTAGTCCATTTACATTCAGAGTGATTACTGAAAGATATTAATTTATTGTCATCATGTTACATATAGAATTGGTGTTTCTGGTGATGTTCTCTAGTCCTTTCTCGTCTTTGTTCCTCTGGTCTTTGTTTCCCCACTCAAAGTGTCCCCTTTCTTATTGTAGGTCTGGTTTAGTGGTCATAAACTCCTTTAGTTTTTGTTTGTCTGGGAAAGCATATTCTATTCTAGTCTATGTGACAGCCATATTGGATAAAGTATTTTTAACTGCATAATTTCCTCATTCAGCACGTTGAATATATCTTTCCATTCTCTTCTGGACTATAAGTTTCTTTTTTTTTTTTTAAAGATTTTATTTATTTATTTGACAGAGAGAGATCACAAGTAGGCAGAGAGGCAGGAAGAGAGAGAGAGAGAGAGGAGGAAGCAGGCTTCCTGCTGAGCAGAGAGCCTGATGCGGGACTCGATCCCAGAACCCTGAGATCATGACCTGAGCCAAAGGCAGTGGCTTAACCCACTGAGCCACCCAGGTGCCCTGGCCTATAAGTTTCTTTAGAAAAATCTGCTGTGAACCTGATATGTCTTCCTTTGTAGGTTAAGGAATTTTTTTTTTTTTCTCTTGTTCCTTACAGGATTCTTTCCTGTTTGTGTATTTGTGAATTTGACTATGATAGGCCTTGCCAATTGTTGGCATTTGTTGAACTTACTGAGAATTCTCTTCTTGGATTTTGATGCCTGTATCTTACCCCAGATTAGGGAAGTTTTCAGCTTCTGCCCCTTTTTCTATCTCTTATTCTTCTGGGACTCCTATGATATGAATGTTATTCCATTTTATTAAGTCACTGAGTTACCTAAGTCTATCTTCATGATCCATTATCTTTGTTTCCCTCTTCTTTCAGCCTCATTATTTTCCATAATTTTATCTTCTTTATCAGTGGTTCATTCCTCTGCTTCATCCATCCTCATATTTACATACATTCAAGTTTACACCTTGATTATAGCATTTTAAATTTTGGCCTGACTAGATTCTAATTATTTTATCTCTGCAGTAAGGCTTTCTGTAGTGACTTCTATGCTCTTTTTCAAGCCCAGCTAGTATCCTTATAATTGTGGTTTTTAAATTCTAGTTCAGACTTCTTACTTATATCTGCATTGGTTTAAATCTCTGACTGTCATTTCTTCTTGTCCTTTCTTTAGGCTGAATTCCTCTGTCTTCTGTGAGACATTTTTTTGGTTTGTAAACATGCAACTTTGACTAAGACTTCTGACTGATTTTTCAGCTGTTCAGAATGATTTGATATTTATCTAGTTGTGTTTGAGGGAGAAGGCAAGCTTAGAGTCACCCTGCTCCTCTGCCATCTTATCAACACTCAAATCTCTTTTAATAGCTCTGATATACCTTTGAAATACAGAAAATCTTGTTATTATAGCTTGTTTTATCCCTTACCCAATTTTGTAGGAAAAAAAGTACAAATTTTAAAGGACAAAAACTTTCAAATGGAATTATAAAGGTTTAGAAATGCTTGCTCTTTCCCTACAAAATCGGTCACCACTCTTATTTTTCTAAGTTTCTGTATCAATGAGTGGATTTTTGTTAGAGGGACAAGGCAGACATTTTCTTTTCTTTATGACTGAAATTACATGATGATCATCTTAATTCCATATGATTATAACATAAATCACTTAAAAGAAAAAAGATGTCCTCCTAAATTCCAAAGGTAGCCTACATGTTGTATTAAATGACAACACTTCTCTGTTTCATTTTTCAAAATTATTTTTAAAAAAATACATAGAATATGTCTGTGAAAAAGAACAGAGATAACTTAGTTTAGACAGTTTCAGTAGGGGCTTGATATGTATGTAGAATGCAAAGAATGCCAAGTTCTACCTCAAGTAGAACCCCATACCACTAGGCATAAAAGAACTGATCTAAATCTCCCAAAAGAAGAAGCTCACAGAGAAGTGAGAATAACAGTATATGGAGCAAGATTGATTTTTGGCAAAATCAAACCAAATTACTTTTGTTTCCCAATGTTCCTTTAAATTTTATTAGTGGAGAGGGTCATCCCTTGCCCTTGGATTAAACACAAGAAAGTCCCATGATTTTAGGACTTTCCTTCTTTCTCTTAGACAGTGGAATATGCAGATTTTATAGGGCCTAATTCTTACATAATTTGAAGTGATTTCCTTAAGCAAACAAACACAAAAATACAAATTACATTAAAAATAAATATTTGGTAAGAAAGAAATAAGAAATCATAAGAATGTACACATTTTTAAAAGCTTTCAAATGCCACAAACATCACAAACATCCTTCTCAGCTTTTCTCCTAGGATCAAAAACAAAACAGGGATGTCCTCTGTAACCACTTTACTCAACATGGTACTGGATGTTGTAGCCACAGCAATCAGACCAAACATAAAAGGAAAAGGTATGTAAGTCAATAAGGAAGAAATAATCAGTATTTACAAATGAAATGATACTATATTTAGAAAACTTTAAAGACTCCACTAAGAAACTGCTAGAACCGATAAACAAATTCAGTAAAATGACAGGATACAAAATCAACATACTGAAATCTGTTGCATTTTTCTAAACCAATAATGAAATGGCAGAGAAGAAATTAAGGGATCAATCCCATTTATAATTGCAAAAACCATAAGATACCCAGGAATAAACCTAACCAAAGAGGTAAAAGATCTGTAGTCTGAAAACTATGGATCACTTATGAAAGAAATTGAAGATACTAAACATACTAAACATACTAAATTTGTATGGAACCACAAAAGACCCCAAATAACCAAAGCAATCTTGAAAAAGAAAAGCAAAACTGGAAATATCACAATTCTGGACCTCAAGGTTTACTACAAAGCTTTAGTAATTTATACAGTATGGTACTGGCATAAAAATAGACATATAGATCAATAGAACAGAATAGAAAACTCAGAAATGAACCCACACTTATATGGTCAACTAATCTTCCACAAAAAAGGAAAGGATATTCCATGGGAAAATGACTCTCTCTTCAACAAGTGGTGTTGGGAAAACTGGACAGCAACATGTAAAAGAATAAAACTGTAACACTTGCTTATACCATACACAAAAACAAATTCAAAATTGATTAAAGAACTAAATGTGAGACCTGAGACCATAAAAATCTGATAAAAGACCACAGGTAGTAACTTCTTTGACATCAGCCTTAACAACTTCTTTCTAGATAAATCTTCTGAGGCAGGAGAAACAAAAGCAAAAGTAAACTATTTGGTGCTAGCATCAAAACAAAAAGTTCTTCTACACATCAGAGAAGACAATCAGCAAAACTAAAAGGCAACCTTTTAGTGGGAGTGGGAGAGATATTTGCCGACGATATATCGGTAGATGGTTAGTATCCAAAATCTATAAAGAACTTATCAAACTCAACACACAAAAAACAAACAGTTCAGTTAAGAAATGGGCAGAAGACATGAATATATACTTTTCCAAATAAAATATGCATATAGCAAACAGATACATGAAAAGATGCTTATCACTCATCATCAGTGAAATGCAATTCAGAACTACAATAAGATGTCACCTCACACCTGTCTGAATGGCTAAAATCAACACACACAAAAGAACAGGTTTTGGTGAGAATGTGAAGAAAGAGAAATCCTCATGTACCATTGGTGGGAATGCAAACACATACAGCCACTGTAAAAAAAACAATATGGATGTTCCTCAAAAATTAAAAGTAGAACTACCCTATGATCCAGCTATTGCATTGTTAGGTATTTACCCAAAGAATACAAAAATATAAATTCAAAGTTGTACATGTATCCTTGTGTTTATAGCAGCATTGCCTGCAATAGCAATTAATAAAACAGCCTAAGCATCCATCAGTTGATAAATGGATAAAGATGTATTAGATTGGGACACCTGGGTGGCTCAGTGGGTTAAGCCTCTGCCCTTGGCTCAGGTCATGGTCTCAGGGTCCTAAGATCCAGTCCTGCATCAGGCTTTCTGCTCAGCAAAGAACCTGCTTCCACTTATCTCTCTGCCTGCCTCTCTGCTTACTTGGGAACGCTCTCTCTTTCAAATAAATAAGCAAAATCTTAAAAAAAAAAAAAAGATATATGTAATTGAGTATTACCAGCTATAAAAAAGAATGCAGTCTTGCCATTTGCAATAAATGGGTGGAGCTACAGTATGTAATAATAAGTGAAGTAAGTCAGTCAGAGAAAGGCAAATACTATGTAATTTCACTCATGTGGAACTTAAGAAACAAAACAAATGAGTAGAGGGAAAAAGAGAGATAGAGAGAGGCAAACCAAGAAATAGACTCTGAACTATGGAGGAAAACAAGATGCTTATCAAAAGGGAGGTGGGTGGGGGATGGTTTAAATACAACATGGGGATTAAAAACTGCATTTGTTGTGATGAGCACTGGGTGATGTAAGGGAGTTCTGAATCACTATATTGTATACCTGAAATTAATATTACACTATGTGTTAACTGGAATTTAAATAAAATTTTTAAAAAATATTTATCTCATGAAAATTCTGCTATATTCATATCAATAACCTGCCTGAAACACTCATGTAGTACCTATTTTTGTATATTTTTTAGCAATGTGTTCTTTGATTACCTTCACATTCCAACAATTTTGTAATGACATCTTTTTCATAGAAAAATACATCAGTTTTATCATAATTTAGCAGAAAAAAAACCCCACATTATTATTTGCAAAGTTTCTTCAGCTTTACATTTTCTGTTAAGTTTTTAAGATCATTTTGATTTGGGGGAAATTTCTCAGGTTTTCTTTTTGTATGGGTCATCAGATATTGACACTTTATCAAATTTCTGAATCTTCCTGCTGCTTCTTCCACTACTCACATGCTTCTGGTGCCGGTACTAGCAGGGAAGCATTCAAGTCACAATGTGATGTGTGGCTCTACTCTTTTATGTAATGGTGCCAAATGAGTCTGTGCAGTGGGCAGCAGAAGGATTGCTGGGAGTCATTATTATACCTGGATAGCCAGCAATACATAAACTATTCATAGAACTGATTAAAAATATAAATATATCCCATAGAACATGAGTGAAAATAATTTCTCAACTCAACTTCTCTGCAGCTGGATCCCGAAAGTAACCATGAACACATCAAATCCATGATTAGAAAAAAAGTGTGGTGATGACAAGTCAGGGTAGACTAAAACAGCCATATGTATTGCCGTTAAAACATAATTTACAAAATTTACAAAACCAATGACCATGCTACCACATTGCTAAAGCTGATTCCAGGCTTGTGGCATTAATGACCTGAAGCTTGATGTGTGCTTCAGTGAATCCACCTCTGCTCTTTGTTTTGATAATATCACAGGTGGTGTGCTGGAACCAATCTACAGACATCAGGGGCACAACTGTGCATCTCTTTCCAACTCTGTTTTCAGTAACCTCATGCTGAGAGATAGAAATTAGTTCATGGTGAGAGAACTTACACCAAGAAAAGAGCAAATGATACAAATAAAGGCTTTTATTAGGGGGTAAGAAGGGGTAAGGGAGCTATTGTTTACCAGCAGAACATTGTCCTGTTGTCACTTTAAGTAACACATTTAAAATGTAGAATGAGAGTTCAAGATAATAATCATTATTTGAAACTTGAATTAACATTAAATATTCCTCCCCCCCCCTCCAAGCTTCAGCCTTTTTCAGACTAGAAACCTATCCTGGGAATGGGTTTAGAACTCAGGATAGTTCTCTGTTTTCCAAATCTACTTCTCCAGTTTCAAATAGCTGTAAACTCTAAGAATAAGGAGTAGAAGAATAGAAATGAAGCAGAAAGATCTATTTTCTGGTAGTTTTGCATTATTTGGGCTCAGATTTTAAACTGATCTTTTTTTCTTAGAGGTATTTTAAGTTTTTTATTTTGTTTTGTGTTTTGTTTGTATATTCCTATTCCTAATTTCTCTGCTTCAATTCATTTGATTTGAGCTGATGAGTGTGGTGTCTATTTCTAGAAACTTATTTTTAAATTTTTCCACAGCTCTTAATAATGTCAGAGTTTGCCTCCAGTTCTCTACCACTAGAGTTCCCTACCTCATAGGTACTCTCTTGAATAGAACACCAATAACCTTATACTTTTCCTTTTTCCCATGTGGCCCCTTTCTCATCCACAGAAAATAAGCATACCTTCCTTTTCCAGAAAAAAATATTATATCTTAATGCATAGGTCATATAGTTTGCTGAGCCTTGAGTCAATTATAAGGCCTCTGTGTTCATTTTCCAGCTTCAAAGAACACCTTTTTTCTTTTCTTTTCTTTTCTTTTTTTTAAGATTTTATTTGTTTATTTAACAGACAGAGATCCCAAGTAGGCAGAGAGGCAGGCAGAGAGAGAGGAGGAAGCAGGTTCCCTGTTGAGCAAAGAGCCTGATGCGGGGCTCGATCCCAGGACCCTGAGATCATGACCTGAGCTGAAGGCAGAGCAGAGGCTTTAACCCACTGAGCCACCCAGGTGCCCCCAGAGAACACTTTTTTAACATACTAAGCAGTATTGTGGATGTCCCTCTCCCTTATCTAGAAAAGTTTATAGCTACTTATTCCACAGTGCTTGACTAGAAGTCTGTAATGAGCTGAATTCATATGTGGACGATGTTCTCCCCAAATCCATATGTTGAAGCCCTAACCACCAATACCTCAGAATGTGAATATTTCTGGAGGTAGGGCCTTTAAATTGGTGATTAAGTTAGAATGAGTCCTTTAGGATGGGCCTAGTTCATTGATATCCTTACAATAATAAATTTGGATGCAGAGACACTAAGTGTGTGAACACCCAGAGGAAAGACCACATAAGGACACAGGGAGAAGGCAGCTTGTCTGCAAACTGAGGAGAAACCTCTGGAGAAATTAAACCTGCTGACACTGATTTGGGCTTCTAGCCTTCAGATCTGTGACAAAATAATATAGGGATTAGGATATGAGTATCTTGGGGAGGAGATGGCATTATTCTACCTACCAGATAGGCCATCAACATGCTCAATAATGTCATAGCTAAGAGTCTGGATTTTCCATTTATACTGATCTTTGTTTGAATCCAGTTTGGTAACAAAACATTATCTGTGGCCTTTGGTAAATTGTTTAACCTAAATCCAAGCATCCTTTTAATGAGAAAATAGTAGTGTCTACCTAGTAGGTTGGTTGATAGAGTTACATAAGAAAATGTTAATAATATGTTTAGCATAGGGCACATAGTAAATGCTCAACAAAATTCAGCTAATATTTGTTGTCAGTAACTGAATTAAGGTGGACTTACTTCATGTCTTCAACCATTTTATTATCAATGTTTAAATATTCTTTGACATCAATCTTTTCCGTGCACCAGAGTAAGCTATGTCATACTTCAGACTTTCCTCAAAGCATTCACATGAGTGTCCAACTGCCTTGGAGTTTCTGATTAGACATCTCACAATACAATGTATATGTTCTAATTTATTCTGGTGATAAATGTTTCTTTAGAATTCTTAAACACTATAAAATGTCAATCATGATAGACAAAAATATGAATTTTCTACCTATTTCTCATCTCAGCCAAATAGGCTTGCTAAGCAAATATCTACAAAGGCAGTTCTGGTTTAACAACCTTTTAGCCTCTTCTAGGATGAGGTCAGCCTCATGTCTTCTATCTGCTTCCTATTAGCATAACAGGTCCATATACCTTCACATCTTTCTTATTTATCATTAATGAAGTCATTTATCCAGGACTTTCCCTTAAAACACACACACACACACACACACACACACACACACCCCACACAGAGTGTGCTGCCCCTTAACCACCCTAATGAGGGTGATGGTACCTATTATGCTCAGTAATAAACTGTTGGAATAATTTGAGAACAGAGTGTTTCACAAATGCAAAACATCACATTGATCATTAATGATTCTTCTCTTGATAATGGAGATATTTGACATATTGAAGTGGTTAAGTATGACTGTCTTACCACATGTATACACACCTCTCTAAAACCTTACTAGCGGGGTGTCTGGGTAACTCAGTCGTTAAGTGTCTGCCTTCAGCTCAAGTCATGATCCCAGGATCGTGGGATCGAGCCCCATATTGGGCTCCCTGCTCAGCAAGAGGTCTGCTTCTCCCTTTCCCGCTCCTTCTGCTTGTGTTCCCTCTCTCACTGTGTCTCTGTCAAATAAGTAAAATCTTCAAAAAAATAAATAAATAAAACTTTCCTAGCTACTCCTACTTTAATGACTAAAAGGGAAAATCTGTGGTTTTCCTGGGAAAATGATTAGCTTGGTTATCATATTAAGTAAAATAAAAATTAAGAAGGTTCTTGAAGTGCTATTATATTTAATTCAGAGCATGACTGTTGCCTCCATAGAAGTTAAAAGAAATCCATAATAATGTATGCTTTTTGGCCTATTTATCTAGTGCTACAGTTTTTCATTGTTCATTCTTACTTAAAATTAAATATGGAACTAAATAGAGGTACTACTCTTCTTTACTAGTCCTTCTTTTTAAAATGTCCCTTCCATGTTTCTATCTTGTCAACACAACCATCATATATAAGGCCACCTTCTTTGTGGGAAAGTTTGTCTGATTTCTTTGGGAAATGAGTTTATAAGAATATTTTCTAATGCTGAGTGCTATGTTCCTGCCTGGTAGGAAACAAAACAGATAATGTTCCCATAATGCTTACATGTCAGTGAGGATATAAATAGTGTAAGAATAAAGTTTGTGTGTGTATTTATACATGTAAGTACATGCATATGTACGTGTCACTATATGTATCAGGTATACGTATGCAAGCATACTTGTATGTATAGAAGTACTGTCAAAAAAGGAGGGTAGAATAAGAGTTAGAGTCCTAGAAAGTATTAGGTAAGTAGTGGTATTTGAAGATAGGCTTAAGGGAAGATTGGAAAGGACCAAGTAATAAACTGAGGAAGAAGATGCTTCAAGGGTTGGGGGAGAGGCAAATGCCCTCAGATGGGAAGGGAACATATTTGAGGGGTAGCAAGGAGTCAAGTGTAAGTAAATGATGGCAAAATGGTTGAAACTAAGTTGAAGAGGTAGTCAGGGTTCAGATTATTTAGATTTATAGGCTGTGATGAGGATTTAGAGTTTTATTCTGACCACAGCCGAATTCTGAATGTGACACAATGACATGATCATACCTAAATTTTTAAAGTGTCACTGAAACTGCTTTGCGTAAATAGCCACTGGTGAGGAGTACAAAAGTTGAATCAGGGAAACTAGACAGAATTTTATTGTAAGAGCTCTGATGGAAGATGATGGCAATTTTGTCTTTAGTTTTAGCAAGCAATAAAAAGTGGTCATATTCTGTATTTTATTTATTTATTTATTAAAGATAGAGAGAAGGGAGTGGGGAGAGGGGCAGAGGAAGAGAAAGAATCTTAAGCAGTCTCCACACCCAGTGTAGAGCCCAACATGGGCTAACAATCCTGAGATCATGACCTGAGCTGAAATCAAGAGTCAGATGCTTAACCAACTGAGCCACCCAGGTGTCCCCTGTATTTATTTTAAAAATAGATCAAGAGTATGTGCTCACAGATAAGAGGTATAAGAGAACGGTCAAGGATAATTCCAAGCTTTTTGGTCTATACAACTGAAAAGATGGAATTGCCATTTACTGTAATAGGAAGTCCACAGGAGATAGATAAACAGTTTTCTGAGTTAAAATACAGAATAACTCAGGTTTGGAGCAGATACATTGCTTCAGACAGTCTGGAGTTGACATTTGTCAAGATGGGGAAGACTTCTGGGTAATCAGAAGTTTACTCTGGATACTAAAAGCTTGAAATTCTAATAGATGCTCAGTTGGAGTCAACGATTAGAAGTAGATTAAATACACAGAACTGGATTAAATGCACAGAACTGGAGAAAAAAAGATCTGTGTTGAAATTACACATTTGAAAGTTGTCAGTGAAATTATGGTATTTAATGCCATATGACTGCATGAAATCATCTAGGACACAAATATAAACAAAGAAGAGAAAATGTTCAAGGACTAAGCCAATTTATTTTGATGAATATGTTGAAGCACTGACTAATTAAGGGATTTCCTCTAATTTAGCTAATGATCTCCAGGGCCAGGATTAGAAGGGCAATCTCCTTAATCTCTAGCTGGTGCTCTTTCCAATAAACTTGCCTCTATCTTGGGTTAAAATGTAAATATATGTTTCCTATGTAGCCACATATTAACATACCCAAGGATAAATAAATTCTAAAGCATCCTTATAGCATTGAATATATACCTTTGTGTGTCTTCCCAAAGGTGTTCTTCAACTAAGAGCATACAACCAACAGTCGTTGTGTAATGGAGATCAACACTCTCTAAGACAAGGTCCTTTCATTGAAAGAAAAGGCCCTTGCTACCAAAAGAAAAGTGCAATCATCCACTAAACCTCCAAAATAAAAATCCTTCAAAGAAAGACATAAAGTTTATGGCATCAAAGAAATAGAATAATCTTACTTATATCTTTTTCAATTGAATGATCAATTTCCACTTCTAGTACAGTGAAATTAACTATATATATATATCACCCACCACATAGGAAATTCCTGAGTGTCAAGGATCTTTCATTATAGGTATTTGTACTCTCTTGGTTATAGAAACTGGCACCTGGCAGGTTTGCAACAAATGATTTTTGAGGGAAGAATATGGAAGAATGAAGGAAGGGGAAAAAAGATTAAAATACTGTGCTTTTAACATGAAGAAGAATAGGAATTGAAATAATTTGTTAATTGATAGTCATTAGTCCTGTGAGAACAATTACAGTCAAATAGAGAAACAGGAAAAGATAACCCTAAGAAATAGAAGGGGCTAAAAAGGAGGATTATGGACGAAAGGGCAAGATCAGGACAAGGAGAGCCCAGAACCTTATTAAAACAAGAACAACACCAAAAAAGCAAACAAGAAAAATCTAGTCATGAAGAGAGAGTTTAAAGGTGCAAACAAATGTAATGGATGTCTCAGGTCCTGGAGAATATGGAAAGAAAGAAAGACTAAAGAGGGTTGGTACACTGATTAGTTAAACTTACAAGAGCATAAGAAATTTTTCTTATGATACAAGTGGGGAGTAAATAGGTCAAGAACATTTTGATGCAGAGAACAATTCGAAGAGAAAGGTAAACCTAATCACAGTGAGGTGGGAAACAAGGTCATTCTTTTAAGCGAAGAAATGATGGCATGATTGACTAGTGTTTGAAGTCTCCTAAAGTATTAGAACAGCCACTGTGAGAACTCTGATAAAAAGTCCCCAGAAGATGGATAGATGGTTTTCTAAGTTAGAATAAAGGATGAGAGCAATCTGAATTTAAAATGGAAATAATATTGTTTCAAACAGTGTTTGGTGAAAAAGTTTCACTAGCACTAATTTTATAAAATAATTATGCAAGTAAAATTGAGAATAATCCCCATCTGTGGAAAGATAATTTACTGAGAGTTTAATATGAACATATCATTTCTTGAGTAATTTACTCTCTGTTAAGGTTTTAATTTAAGCCTCTCTCATGAAATAACTTACTTTATCCTCTACCAAATTCTATGAGATAGTATCTATTAACATCTCCATTTTAGGTATGACTAACTGAGGCACAGAAGTAGGCGAAACTTTGAGCTGGAGTTCAGATGTCATGGTCTTAAACACCGAGTGATGTGTGAGTGACCAAAATTAAATAAATTTGTGTTTGGATGTGCATGAAACCTTCTCTTTTTTTATCAGTCCTGCGGTGGCAAGAAAAATGAAAGCGCTAAATCAAAAGCAGATCAAAGCTGGACAACCATAAGACAAAGAAATGAAATGAGACATCAATATTCTGAAAAATGGAAAATTTCAAGTAAGAAAAACACACATAATGATTTAAAAGATGAAAAATCCATAAATATGTCAGTTCAACATATTTCACCTCGTTAAAACAATATCTTTGGTAGAGGGAATCTTTGGGAAAGGGTTTCATTTAAAATGAAAATGTCCGTTATAGTTCACAATATAGAAATTTTTTTTTTAAAGATTTTATTTATTTATTTGACAGAGAGATTATAAGTAGGCAGAGAGGCAGGCAGAGAGAGAGAGGAGGAAGCAGGCTTCCTGCTGAGCAGAGAGCCCGATGCGGGACTCGATCCCAGGACCCTGAGATCATGACCTGAGCCAAGGCAGCAGCTTAACCCACTGAGCCACCCAGGCGCCCACAATATAGAAATTTTAATCAGGTTAAAAGTGAGCCTTTTCCAGGATTATGAAGCAATATGTATGAACTGGAAAATAACTCATTAAAGATTACTATTATTTTTTAATTTCTTGGAATAGTTTGAGAGAAGTTCATTTACTCATTCATTCCTCTAATTCACTTAACACGTACATTTGTGCTTAGAATTATGTATCAGCAATTTAATTGTGGGGTAGTTAGCAAATGAACAGACAATTTTTGTTTATTGATTTTAGATGCCACCTGCATAACTTTACCAGGGAAGCATTTTATCTAAAGGAAAAGTCTGCTCTGATTGCTTAAATAGGAAAATGGGGGACTTTCTACCATAGTAGGTAAGAAAGGACTTAGCCTCTGGAAACCTATATCTAGTAGGTCTCTCCCACCTACGAGCGTGTGACTTTGTGCAGATTGCTTATAGCCTCAGTTCTCTCATGTGTAGAGAAGGAGTTGATGTTTCAGGACCTTTCTGGCTCTAGAGTCAATGGGTTATCTAATATTAAGATTTCAAACTCAAACACAAAGTATACAGTGATGACACACTGATGACTAGGACTCCCTTCTTGAACAAATTTCACTAGGACCTCTCTTTGGCCTGGTGACCCCATTTTGTACGGAAACCATAGAGTTGATACCTAATCAGGATCTTTATCTTCTCCACCTTGATAACTAATCAAGTTCCTCTGATAATTTTCTGTCTACTACATTTCTCAATCCATACATTGACCATAAATCCCCAGCTGTCTTTCCTGTATCAGAAGTTGAGCTCAATTCTATACTGAAGTCTCTCTCCTCCTGCAATAGTTCAAGACAATCTCATCTGCCATTTTTATGAGATGTCCAGTGCAAATTCTTTTTGACACTAAAGATACCAGAAACTGATCTTTACATCTATTGGATGTAGAAATTTGAGATGAACACAAAGACAAAGATAGAGGATACGTGGAATCTGATTTCTTAATATTAACAAGATTTAAAAAGTAATATTTATGTGTATGGGTGGTTGTTGATGTGTGTGCAGTGACAAAGAAATAGAGATAGAGAGAAACAGAAAGAGATTTTAATAAGGAGTTATTGTGCAAATCTTTCTGGAACGAAGGTATGGGCTTATCTGTTTTTCTGAAAGATTTTGTGTACTGGCCACTGTGGAGAGCTCCATTTATCCCCTTTAAAATGAGATTAAATTGTGTCTCTGTTTTCATTTCTGCTGGCTAAACGGTATTTTCATTTTCCTTATTTGAAATTTTCTAAGAATTAGATGAACTGTTGCACAGATTGTGGAATCCTAGGGAATATTTATTTCCTTCTTTGTTATATCCATGCTTAGGCATTTAAATTAACATGTAAACAATATATTTAAATATTTAAATATTATTTATATTAGCCCAGGATGTCATATTTAAATATCCCTAATAGTGTTTAGCTCCCTTGTCCCAGGTGGAATGACCTGTTCTGGCTTTGGTGGGATTTTTTGAATTATATTTATTGTAAAAATATATGTTTGAAAATAAGACAATTTGTGCTTGCATTTATGATCTTAGAAAAGATATTTGCTGTTATG
Organism: Mustela nivalis; assembly: GCF_964662115.1. NCBI lineage: Eukaryota > Metazoa > Chordata > Mammalia > Carnivora > Mustelidae > Mustela > Mustela nivalis. Next base: position 51,660,881 of record NC_139020.1, read on the forward strand.
GAGAATTTTTTCAAACACATGCATAGAGAACAAGTTTGATACCTAAAAATATTCTGTGCTAAGAAACCATCTGAGAAAGGCTGCACAGACATGGAGACTACTTCACAGGTATGTTGGTAAAAATTGCCCTGGTGATTACAAAGGTTATAATTATGGAAGAAAGACCTTTACTTTCCATGAGCAGATTTTCATATATTTATTTCAGACAATAACTTACTTGAGTTTTTTTTTTTTTTTTTTTATTCTTACACAGGCCAATCATAATTTAGGGATTTAAGAATACCCAAAACATTTTCTTATATTAAGAATATTGAAAAAAAATTTGAATGCAAACTTTCTGAAATATCTGGAGCTCATCCAAGCTGTCATCTTGGTAAACTTATTCATGAATTAAAATGATATGGAGGGATAAATGGAAAGAAAATCTAATTCACATTGGAAAGGAAGACTAGAAATTCAAATGGCAACTAAAATAGATTTATCACAGGATATTCAATAAGTGAAGAAACAAAAGAAATGCATATAAAAATCATAAAGAAATATTTAGAATATAAAACAGCAGCATGCTAAGATGTTTATATGTAGCACTTATATATTTAAAGTTCATACATTTTTTTGATATTGAAATAACCTAAAAGAATGACTTGTAGAAAAAAGGTACACATACGTATGGGTAAAATAGGACATATAAGAAAACTTCAATGTTTAAAAGGTGAAATATAGCTAATGCAACAACTACCAACAAGGTGACTTTCACTCATTTTAAAACTAAGATGAAGATCTTTATTACTTTGGCTTTACTCAGTCTTGGGTCAAGTTTCAAAGTAGAACAGTCTGAATTTAGTTCACTAACAGTTTCCTTTCAAAGCTTTTTTTCTTTCTAATACTTATTCTTTTCCTAAACAATTCTCTATTCTGCATCCAAAAAGCATGCTAGACTGATCTAGTTTGTTGTCAACAAATCCCTGCTAAGCTTATTATATCTCCTAGGAGAGTTGCAATTTTAATAAGATTTCATATTATAAAAAATTCTGTCTCTTTATACAAACTATTATTAAAACAATACAATAAAAGAGAAATTTTGAAAATAAAACCAACTAAATAATAATCCCAACACAACAGGCCAATGGTGCTTTTGTAATTTGTGATACCTTTTACTCTTTGACCATATACAAAATTAATGTTCACATAATTTTGGACTCCACTTCTTCTTTTTTTTTTTTCTTATTTAATGTTAAATGAAAAACTGTGCATTATTAAATCATTTTCCACTGTTTGGGTAATTTTTTAAAATGCAGAATAAAACATTTTAGAGATGAAAAGTTTTGTTTTGCTTTTGCATCTTTTTTAATTCATTAAAGAATAACTTTAAGAAATCAATGTGCAGGAACAATTTTCAAGGTCTTTGAGTAGTGATACTGCTTTTCAAAAGCTTTGAGCCAATTTACAGTGCTACCAGTTAATGTATAAGTGTACAGGTTTTACCCCAACCTCATTAGCATAGGGTATTATGTTCTTTAATTTAATAGGTTTTAAATGTACCTTTTCATTGTTTTAATTTGCAAGTCTTTAATTACTAGAGAACTTATTCATGTTACCAGATGTTTATTTTCTACCTGGACTTTTTATAAATTAATTATCTACTTCTGTTATAGGTTCACTTATCTACAGGTATTCACGTTTCATAACTTTGAAAATATACTCTTTATTTTAAACAGAATCTATTTTTAATGTTTGGTGCATTTTTCATCTACTTCTAGTTTTCTATATTGCTTAAATTTATTGGTGTAAATTTAAATGAGATTCCTACTGGCTTTAAACTTTTTTGACCATGGTAATGTGATATTTTGAAAGGCATCTGGATTTTTCTGCCACTGTTCAAAACATACCAAATAGGCATGCTTCATTAGCATCTTTAGCATTACAGATTCCAGTAATGAGTTCTTTTATGCAGGTCTATGGTACATGAAGATTCCTATAATGAAATGCATTCTAATAAAAATATGTATTTAAATTAATAAAGGCACTGAGATAATACAGGAAAATGGCTAAGCTAAAAGGATTGAGAAGGAAAGTAATGGTGAATCTATAAAACATATAGCTTCTCAAATTGGATAAAATCAGGCAAAGGCAAGTGACATTCTAATGCTTGGAGAATGTAAGCAAAATATAAAGGAATAATATAACTATAGTAATGAGATGACCTGAAGAAAAATTAAGCAAATATCAAGTATTTTTTAGTCAGTTCACATGTATTATGTATGCATACAATAGCTATTCAAAATGTTTTGTTTGAGTGTTTTTCCAAACTTTTATGAGCCGAGAGGAAAATGAGATACAGTAACTAACTCATTAAAGTTCACAGCTCAAGACAGTGACAAAATCAACCCCTAGTTCCCAAATGCATTATGTTTGTTTTGCTTTCAAACCTTGGATCCAGGATTTCCCTCACATTATATTATACTGGACAGATGCAGGGAGGCAGGGAGTAATAACAGCCAAATAAGAAGAAACAATGAACAGTGAGAAACGTTCTTGCAGTGGTTTTGATGGTTTGGCTAATTAGAGGAATGAGTGTGGTGAAACCTGTTTCAGTGCACCTGGCACATCCCACGCATACCTCAAACCCCACTGCCAAGGAAATCATGTTGGTTTTATTTCTTCATTGTCTTCATCTGATGTAGGATTCATAGTGATAATGTCCATACTTATTAATTAGTGAAATTGTACTAACTTCACTGGTGTTGTTAGGTTTTCATTTTTGTTTCTAACATGTTTATGTGAAGTTGCTATATAATTTATACACTATTTGCAAGTCCTTGAAGAGCCACAAGACTTAATGTGACATCTGACTTACCTACATTTAGTGGAAATCTGGACTTAAACTGAATTGGTTCCTGACTTACTTGCTAATGATCTCTCTGACAATATTTATAAGGTTTCTTTTGTTCTAAATTCTTCCATATTCGTTCACTATACTTTTTTTTTTTTAATTTCCTAACAGCTCCAAATTTTCTGATTGAATTTGTACTATTTAGTCTGTGATAAAATTTCCAGGAGCCCAGAATATATTGTTGAAAACAGTATACATTTTATATTTCATCTCTCCTTCAACTACTGTGAAGCTGATTCTACTCCAGATAACCTAGAGTTGACTGGAGACAAGCTTCAGATAACTAGAACAGAACTGAGGGAGCACCAAAGGGAGATAAAATGAAGTGGGTACAAAAAGAAAACTAATCTGGGACATCTTTTGAAGAGCAAGAAAGAGAGAAAGGGAGAATTAGTACTTTCTAATTGCTAGGACTCAATTCTTTATCTTCAAGTGCAAATTCCACAGAAATATTTTAGTTTCATGGTTATATCCCTCCCAATTTTCTTAATGGATGCAAATTGAAGAGTACTCCTAAAAACTTTTAAGTATGTCATTGTTTTTCAGATGAGAATATTACTTATTTTGGACCATACAAAAGTTTAGCAACACCTGTGGTCTCCCCCAACAGATTCCTAATTAGATCCTGAGGTTGAAGTCCTAGATCTTGGATCCTAAAGGATATGAGATCAAGAAATGTTGGGTACCAATTCTAAAATTAAAATAGATACCTAAGAAAAGGTAAAGCATGTCAAACCTGGCCCATCAAAGAACTGAAAATAGAAAAAAAAAATAAAATAATTGAGATAATAATAAAACTGAAGGAAGAAATTTGTTCAGGAAAGGAGATTTAAAGTGGCTTAAAAAAGAAAGCAAACAAACCCAAACCCTAAAGATACAAGTATGTAAAGGCATAAAAAGAAGCAGAATGAATTTTAGGTTTACAACCCAAGAAAATTTAAGAGAATACTGGGGCGTGAAGAGATTCAATATACTTAAGGATTTGTTCTTTCACACACTAGGGAAATAAATTAACAACAAATCAAATAGTCCCCATGGGTTCTCTTTTCTTTGCAAGCAACTAATCATTTTTACTTTTGCCTGGGGCCCTGAAACCTCCAGAATGAACTTAGATCAGGTTATCAGTGACTTTTTTGGTTGCCTGTTTGAGTCAAAAGGGTGAAAGAAAATAGTTAATGGACAATTAAAGATGTCTGCCATTCCAGGGCCACAGATTAGTTTTTATTCTAATGTCTCTTAATTAGGTGGTGAAAATTCAGTACAAAACAGACTTGATATGTTAGAGAGTAATTAGCACTTTCATACAAACATGGATTAGGGGCAACCTTGATGTTAGCAGGAAATTGGATGCTAGTAAAAGGTACCTTGAAGGAATAGTAGAGATGCAAAGCCTGCATAGATTTGATAATGCCACAGTCTTGACATACAACTCTCTATAGCCCAAATTGGGAGTTACTAAACAAACTTTCTGACTGCTTTGGAGTAATGCAAGGTCATCATGACTGATGTAATAACAAAAAACAAAACAACAAAAAAAGCCAAAAAACCAGACCTAGAACTTTTTTGAAATGAACTTGAGAATGAACTTTTGTGTGAAATGAACTTTTGAAATGAACTTTTGAAATAAACTTGAGAGGCATCTGGATGGCATAGTCATTAAGCGTCTGCCTTCAGCTCAGGTCATGATCCCAAGGTCAGGGATGATCCCCACTATGAGCTAGCTCCCTTCTTAGCAAGAAGCCTGCTTCTCCCTCTCCCACCCCTCCTGCTTGTGTTCCCTCTCTCACTGTGTCTCTCTTTGTCAAATAAATAAATAAAATCTTAAAAAAAAAAAAAAAGAAAGAAGAAATGAACTTGAAACAATTAGTGAAATTTCTGTGGGAAGAACAAAGCTAGTTACAAATAGCATAAGGATCCCAGTTCTAGAAAAATAAAATTCTACCATCATCTCTCCCTGTAATTCTTTAGCATTGCACTGAATCCACAGGAAACTTACTTATCTCACCAAACAATTGAAAAGCTTTGACATGATGGACACCAAGATCTAGTGAAGATCTGGATTCCCATGATTCTGTAACTGAGGTTCTCAACCTTTTCATAAACATTGCTTTTATCAGTCCCACTGGAAAAACTTATACTATGAAATTATCAAATATTTAATACTCAAATCAAGGTAAAGACCATCCATTCTGATGTATTCCATGGCACTTATGAAATACTTAAAGACCCTCAAAAAAGATGATGAGCAATAAATCAGACTATATCCCCAAATTAGAGGACTTTTTAGAATGGTTTCTGGGTTTTTTGGGGGGGGCGAGATTTTGTTTAGAGAGGAGAGAGAAATGGGGGGACGGGGTGTGGAGGAGCAGAAGGGAAAGGAGAGGGAATGGAAAAGAATCTCAAGCAGACTCCATGATGAGCGTAGAGTCCCAGGTGGGGCTTGACTGCAAAACCCCGAGACCATGACCAGAGCAGAAACCAAGAGTCAGGAGCTCAACCAACTGAAGCACCCAGGCATCCCTGATTTCTGGTTTTTTGATGTGCCTAACTTGTCTAACAAGTATGGTAAATAGAAACATTTTATTTTTTAAAATACAGTAAAATATATTTACGCTATGACATCAGGAAAGGAAAAGGAAAGGAAAAACTTGTCTAACAAGTATGGTAAATAGAAACATTTAATTTTTTAAAATATAGTAAAATATATTTATGATATGACATCAGAAAAGCCAATTAAAATCATGTGTTTTTCCTGATGGGTTCTAGATAAAATAATTTATGATATAATAATAATTCAGATAGAATAATTCATGCAGCATACTAACTGAGCATAATAATAGTCATTTGATGACTTTTTATACCTTATTATAAACATCTTTAATTATTCACTCTATCATTTTATTGATTTAATGGGTACTTACTAGGTGTCAACAACTATGCAAGGTATGGGTTGGGGATACTCAACTGCAAAGACCATTGTTCTTGACTTCAATAATCTAAGTATTTAACTGACTTTAATATATAAAGTATAAATCTTTCAGAGAAAACTCAATCATTTTAACTTTTGTTTTTCTATAATAATAGGCTCTTTCTTTATAAACAATAGAAGTGATGAAACTGCTTCCACTCAGACAGCATTCTTTAATATTGTTTCCACTATTCATTTCTCTCAGCAATATTTCAGGTCAATTTTATCATCAAAACTCATATACCAACCAAACTTAAGGTTATTTTGACTGAGGAAAAAAACACATATCTTTCATCTTTTATCGATCAATTGTTAAGAGAGGAAATGCTGGTAAGATATACATAATAAAAATAATAAATAATACATTTTAATTTGTGAATAAAGACACTTGCATGAATGTGTAAAATAAAGAAATACATAAGATAGATATATAGATAGATATAAAAATCAAAAGAGAACCTGGCCATGAGAAGTGAGAAAATCAGAGAACAAAAAATAAAAGACTACACAAAACAAGGGCAATATTAAAAATAAATCAATACATACATACATAACATATAGTATAAAGTGGGCCTAACTTCTCTTGGAAAGATGCAAAAACCTATTCTTGTGTCTCTGAGTAGCAACAGATGAAGTAGCTTGATGAATGTTGCTCTGGGCCCCAGCTTCATCCACAGAGGTCACTGAGGCTTATTGATGATCCAGGAGGGATAAAAGAGTTGGGAAGAAGAATTATAGTACCAGGAGTGACAGACTCAATCTGAGTACAGAATCTAAGTCTCTATCATTCACCAGATTAATACTGAATTGTAGCTATAATAACCTTACTTAATATCAGAGTTATTAATTTAATTATAAAGGAAAGAAAAAAAAAAAACAAGAGAAAATAAAGTACCTATAATTTTGAAAAATGTAGAAGGGGGAATCAGTAAATAAAGTTTTGTTTCCTTGGACAGAGCTCCTGGAAAGTTTTTCTAAAACTCGAACTGCTTGATTATGAATGTTCTAGAAAGTTCAGAGGAACAAATGAAGGGCCATGTTTCCATTTTGATTTTCCATGAGTTTTATGGGTTCTCCATAGCTTATTCAGCTACTGAGTATAAGCAATGAAAAAGTAAGCACGAATTTTAGTAACATTTATTTTGACCAGTATAAGTGCCACTAAGCAGTACAGATGCATTTTTTTTTAATGGAGAAAAATATTATATGTTAGACTTCTTCAAGAAGGTAGTGACAATTTTTTATTCCAAAGTATCTTTTACTTTTCCTTTTTATCTGAATTTCATACCTCCCTAAGCTTAAATATGCTATTTAAGATTATCGAAAGTCAGGAGAAAATATGTGTAAAAATTAGATAATTTTACCCATATAATATTAACATTGCCATTATTTATATTTTTTGAGTTATTTTCAGCAACTGTACCAATAAAATTAAAGTACAACATCAGGAAAATAAAAAGCCACATTATATAAAATTATAAAAAATTCAGCAAAGGGAATATAGTCAATAATATTGTAACAAAAAAATTATAATTTTAAATACTGTTTCAAATTTCTGTATTTGCGTGATCTCAAAAGGTAAAGTATGGGCAGTCCCAAATCCATGTTAATCATTGAGTGTAAAGACACCATAGATATTGCACATTTCAATTTCCCATTTTCTTCTTCAATTTCTGGACAATGAAGATCAAGCTAATATTGCTTCTAGTGTGGACAGTATGAATAGTGGTTAAAAACCTAGACTCTGAATTAAGGCTTTGTGGTGAGGCCTGTTTTTCTACCTTGGACAATGCACTAAATCTACTTTTGCAATATTAGACAAATTACTCAATTTTTGTGGCCCATAGTTACCTCAGTTTAAAAACAGAGATTGTTATAGTACCTACCTCATTGGGTCAATAAGGGCGTTCAATGAGTAAAGCACTTAAAACAGTGCCTAACTCAGAGTGGAGCCTCTAAAATCTTCAGTCACTATTAGGAATGTACCTTGTGATTGTTCCATCCTTTGTTGGCTTTTTAAAAATTTTATTCATTTTCAAGATTTTATTTACTTATTTTTGTTGGGGGAGGCACCAGCACAAGCTGGGGTAAGGGCAGAGGGAGAAGCAGACTCCCCGTTGAGCAAGAAGCCTGATGCAGGGTTCCCTAGATCCTAGAACCCCGGGATCATGACTTGAGTAGAAGGCAGACGCTTAAACCAACTGAGCCACACCTGCATCCCTGTTGGATAATTTGTAGTATAGAAAAGTATTCCATGTATTGAAGAAAACCTGTCTGCCTGAAATTTGGTCCTATCTTTCCCTTCTTGGCCCCTCCTTTCCAAAGGAAGGAATTTAGTGGTTCTTTTACTTAATAGTTATTCATAAATAGAAAGCATTGCTTATGTCCCTTCCTTCTCTGCCTTCCTTCTGTTTGTTGTTGTTGTTGTTGTTGTTGTTGTTGTTGTTCTTCTTCTTCTTCTTCTTCTTCTTCTTCTTCTTCTTCTTCTTCGGGTGAAACACATCCAGTTTCTTCATGTATCATTTTTCCAAAATCTTTGCCATCTAGCTTCCTTCTTCTTAGAATTCCAATTCAGTGATGTCATTCTTCCAACATAACATTTAGGAAGTTATATGAAAATTCAGTTACATACACATTTATCATCATTTCACATTAGAAGTCTTCTTTCCTTTAATCCAATTTAGTTTCAGATTGCATTGTTTTATATCTAGAACATCAAATTTTTATTTTTTGATTTACTCATAAAATTATAGAAAAATAGAAATATCAGAGTTAGGAAAGAATTTTAAAAATTAAATAGTCCAAAGCCCTTGTTTACAAATGAGGAAATCATAACTGAAGATTAGAGAGGGGAAACAATTTTAATAAGGTAATCAGGATTATTTTCCTAATATCAGTGGAACCAGGACCTGGTCCAGAATCCAAGACCTGTAAGTCAATCTCCAGTCTAATTGATTGCTAAATCATCCTGGTGGGGAAGATCTAAAATTTTAACCTGGCTTCAAAAGCAAGAGTGCTGAATATTAGAAATGTCTGCCTTAGCAAAGGAATGGGAAATGGTACATTCCACCACATATTTCCCATTTTTTAATCTAAAATTCTCTTAATCCAGACCACTCCTATACTGATTAAGCAATTGATTTTTTTCTGAATCCAAGTATGAAATTTCACATTTATATTTATATTATTTTGAGCCCATTCTAGTCTGTTGACCTGTTCTCAAATCTTGATTCTAATGTGAAATATATTTGCTTTTCTTTATGAGACACAGCAAATTTGATAAGCACAACTGTATCTTTATCAAAATCATTCATTCAAATGTACAACGAGGATATTTTTAATACTTCCATAATATCTATCTCACATATTTCCTAAACCAGAACTGAAAACAAATATTCCATCTACCAAGGGTATATCTAAGAGCAATCTGGGAGCCGATCTAATAAACAGGTCATATTCCAGCAACTCCAATTTCCTTTTTAATATGATTTCATGGGAATATGAGTGTGAGGAGAATAATTACACATACTTACCTTAGAAAATACTATTGTTTGTTCAATAAAAAGGAGTAAAAGAAAGGATGAGTAAGCAGCTTACGGGTGGGATACATGGGAACAAAATTGCTAAGGGCAGACAGCAACAGGGAGAAGAGGAGACATATTTCCAGGTAGACCATTTAAAGATTTAATTTTTTTTTAAAAATAGATTCAGTATTTTATACATAAAAACAAGAACATCAATTAGACCGGAAAACTCAATTACAACTCTGAAAAGAACTTCTCATTCTCCTTCACCATGAGGTAGGACAAGGCCTAGAGCATTCAGGTAGGCAGCCTCTCGTTTTGAAGTGGAGCAGGTCACAGCAATACCTAGTGACTTACCGGCCAGTTCAAAACATTTCACTCCTGGGACCAATAAGTTGTGAATATTGAAGCACTAGCCAGCATGACACCTGGCTGCCCAGGAAACATTTCATTTGCTGTGCCTTAAAGGCAGCTTGCTATGGGTTTTTAAAAGTCTGCACCACATCTCATTGCTATTAGAGGACACGAATAAGAGGACACAGAAAACAAAATTAAATTTCAGCTCCTTTCTCCATTTACCACAGAGTGAAATACTGGGACTCTTTTTACTATATCTGTATAATGTTCTGGGTTCTTACTATTCCCTCTTTGCCTGTCCCAAAACGATAAAACAAAAACAAAAGAAACAAAACAACAACAACAACAACAAAAAAAACCCAAGAAAACAAAACAAAAGTAATCAAGAAATGTGTTTCTCTCTTTAGGAGGAATGGGGACAGCAGCCAGAACCTGGGTGTATATATGTACACAAGGGGCCATTGTGGTCTGTGTATTTCTACTGCTCAGTGAAGGCAAACAGCAACCAGCTGGCTGTGACTAGCTCAGACTAATAAGCATAAAATCACCATAGGCTGATCCAGGCTGAATATCAGCATCTGTTAGGCCATTGTCTCTGCTGCTATGTCTGAACAGAAGGAAGAGCCGAACAGACAGCCTGCTATAAGGCAGAACACAAGATGAGGAGCCCCTAACCACCTGCCAAGTTTTTGGTGGAGGAGCCATGGTAGGAAGGCGAGGCAGTCAAACCCACAGAGAAGGCGCCTCATTCAACCTGTCAACTCTGTGCCCTTCTCCAGTTAGACTTTCCCATAGCACACTGCTTTTACCAGGTTTTAAACAAAACACAGTGGAAAAGAGCCATTAAGGGGTCAGGAATTAGTATGAAAGATCAGGAGATGTAATATTGTTTGTTGTGCTTCTTTACACTTAGCAGAGAGAGCCAGATGAACAAATGAGGCAGACCCTGCAAATCGGCAACAAACCATGAGGTTTCTTTCTGATCTGAGGAAAGAATATTGAAAAATAAGGTGTTTGTTCTCACATCAGATATGGGGAAGAATTCACTTCTCACCTACTGTTTCCTCATTCTGCTGGGTTTCCTGCTCCTAGCTCCGCTTTCTCCCCCGGGCGTATTTGCCTCATCCTGTAACCTCAGAAGCACTCAGGACCTTACCATATGCTCAGATTCTCCCAATGCTTGATTACTCCACAAAGTAAACTCTTCATCTCTCTTGGCAGGACAGACAGCCTCTTGAATCATAATGTAAAGGCCGAGGCAGAAAACTGACAAAGAGACAAACAAGTGGTGTCCTTTCTAATTCCTTGCAACTAGTATGCCAGATTGGACGTTTGAAAATAATTATTTCCTCTTACTATTATTCCTCAAATAAAAATAAACTGGAAATCACTTGATATTTTTTTTAATAGGGTAGGAACCTCAGATTTCTGCAGAGCATTTTCTAAAATGGAAGAGTGTGAATGTGGAAGCTTAGTGGGGTAAAAAGTTGTGTTTCAAAAGTGTAAGCTAGAGGGATGTGCATGATTGCTATGGAAGAGGGCAGAACACACCACTCCAAAATATGCCACTTTGTTATATTATTTTGGGTTGCAGGCTCTTGAAAAGCAGCAAATATAGGGAGGCTTCCTCTGCACGCCCTTTATCTGCCTAAGAAAGATCTTCCAAAAAGAGCTCAGTTGTCATAAATCCTCTTCTCAGGGGTTCAATCAACCAGGGAGGATCACAGAAGAGGAGAGTAGAAGTCAGTGTCATATCCAGACAAACTTTGTCACAAACTAGCATACTCATCTCTTCTGCTAAGTGTCCATTTATCTTTCCTAAAAATCATTTACTCTCCCCTATGAGGCCAAGATCTCCCTCAATGTTCTCTTTTAAGATGGATTTTTTTGGTCCCGCCCTCCCAGCCCAGACTGGAGAAGCCCCGCGGCCCGCGCCGACCGTCTGTCGCACTCCTCCCGGGACGCCCGCTGGACTCCCGAGCCGTCTCCAATTGGCCGTCGGGGGAACGGAAGCCGAGGAAGAGCAGTGAACCCGGAAGTGCTTCGCCGCGGAGGCCCGGGCGACTCTTTTGAATGGAATCGGGCTGATGCATCGCCGGTTCGCGGAGCCAGAGCCGCGTGGAGTCTGAGCCGCCGCTGCCGCCTCCGCTGCCTTCGCGTCACCGCAGGTGGAAGACGATAGCCCAGACCGCGGCTGGCCGACCCCCCCCCCCCCCCCCCCCGGCCTTCAGGAGTGAGAGAAAAAAAATACTTGGGAAAAGTTATACCTGCCAGTATAAGCAAGAGCTTGAATTAAGAAGAAATTTGTCAAACTCAACGAATTGAAGCTTAACACCTCAAGAGTTGTAGTCACTGACCAGAAATATGGACAGACTTCTTAGACTTGGAGGAGGTATGCCTGGACTGGGCCAGGGGCCACCTACAGATGCTCCTGCAGTGGACACGGCAGAACAAGTCTATATTTCTTCCCTCGCACTGTTAAAAATGTTAAAGCATGGTCGGGCTGGAGTTCCCATGGAAGTTATGGGTCTGATGCTTGGAGAATTTGTTGATGATTACACCGTCAGAGGGATTGATGTGTTTGCTATGCCACAGTCAGGAACAGGTGTCAGTGTGGAGGCAGTTGATCCAGTGTTCCAAGCCAAAATGTTAGATATGTTGAAGCAGACAGGAAGGCCTGAGATGGTTGTTGGTTGGTATCACAGTCACCCTGGCTTTGGTTGTTGGCTTTCTGGTGTGGATATCAACACTCAGCAGAGCTTTGAAGCCTTGTCGGAGAGAGCTGTGGCAGTGGTTGTGGATCCCATTCAGAGTGTAAAAGGAAAGGTTGTTATTGATGCCTTCAGATTGATCAATGCTAATATGATGGTCTTAGGACATGAACCAAGACAAACAACCTCAAATCTGGGTCATTTAAACAAGCCATCTATCCAGGCGTTAATTCATGGACTGAACAGACACTATTACTCCATTACGATTAACTATCGGAAAAATGAACTGGAACAGAAGATGTTGCTAAATTTGCATAAGAAGAGTTGGATGGAAGGTTTGACACTTCAGGACTACAGTGAACACTGTAAACACAATGAATCAGTGGTAAAAGAGATGTTGGAATTAGCCAAGAATTACAATAAGGCTGTAGAAGAAGAAGATAAGATGACACCTGAACAGTTGGCAATAAAGAATGTTGGCAAGCAGGACCCCAAACGTCATTTGGAGGAACATGTGGATGTACTTATGACTTCAAATATTGTCCAGTGTTTAGCAGCTATGTTGGATACTGTTGTATTTAAATAAAACAATGCAAAAAGCTATTGGTGATACTTCCAGCATATATTCCTCTATTGTTCCTAATGCTCAAAATCAAGGGACCTCTGAAGGTGTGTTTGGTTAAATGTAAGACATCTGGCATCATTTGCAGCACTGTAACACCTTCAGTCTCAGTTGTGCAATTACTTCTGTTTCTTTAGTCAGGGTCTTTGCAGATTCCAAAGTTGTATAAGAATACATCAAAGTGAACGAATTTTGTTAAGATCCCATTTAATATTTGAAGAAATCAGTAACACAAATATATTTTGATTGTTGCTTACAAAATAAAATACATTTACAATCAAAAAAAAAAAAAAAGATGGATTTTTTTTTTTTTTTTTTTTTTTAAAGATTGAGAGAGAGAGCACGCACACCCAAGTTCCCTTCAAGATTGGATTTAATCCTAAATTCTAACCCACCTCCAGTAGTTATTCATTTTTCCCTGGGTGTTTCTCATGTATACAATAGGTATACATGTTAATAAACTTCTGTTTGTTTTTTTCTTATTAAGCTGTGGTTTATTACAGGGGTCTTAGCTTAGAACTCAGAAGAGTAGGGGAAATATTACATTTCATTCTTAATATTATGCAAACATTCAAAAATTTGTGTGGTGACTAAAGACTACATGTTATGAGTCTTTTTAAAAGCCAAGAGAAACTGCTGTTTGGGTTCACTAGGAAACGTTAAAGATAATATCAAGGAGAAGCAGAAGAGATCAGAGACATAGAATTTGCGCTGTTTAGTATAAATGCAAAGAAAGGCATTTTTTTTTAACGAAATGTGACAATTCATAAACTGTGAATCACTGTGAACACATTTTAAAAATCAGAAACTTCTAGATCATTGCTTTTCCATTTTCTCTGTGAATCAAAATTAGATGGCAAAAAAAAAAAAAAAAAAAATCCCAAATTTTATATCCCTCTTCCTCTTAGCCTATAGTTCAAGTTTAATTTAGTGGTGGAGCCCAAGGACAATGGGGAAAAGATGTGGGGCACCACATACAATCACCTTTACAGGATTTCAGAAATCATGTGTGTGTGGTTTGGGGAAGTTTCCACTAGATGATGACAATATAGAGCAGACCCCAGTCTCCTCAGTTACTTGAACTTGAGATACCAAACTTTATAACACCAAATAGAAAGTAAAGCTCAATCAATTCAATTGCCACACTGAAGGATTAAGAGACTGATCCTTAGAGAGTTGAAAGGACTTGACTTACTACCTATGAGGAACTATATCTCCAGTTGGAGGTCTGATAGCCTCTCCTCAGGGCCTATAGTTTTTTGTCCAGGGCTAAAATAAGAAAACTATCAATTCTAGAAATGTCATTATGAATTTAGAAAACACTTACCCTAAAATGTGGGTCTGAATGCCATGTTTCCCATGTGAATTTGAAGGAGAAGTTGACAGGACAGAGGGGAAAAAGAAGACAGGGGCCATTTGAAAGCTCAGTTACCTCAGAGCCAACGTGGTCATTTAGTTTAGAAACTTGAATGAGACAACTGGGTATCCACATACAAGAAAAAAAAAATCAAGTATTTATAAGGATAAATTCTAAGATATAAATTATAAACTTATAAAAATAAATTATAGTTGTATAAAAAAGACCCAAATATAAAAAGATAAATTAAAATAATTTTAGAGCAAAATATAACACATATTTAAGACTTTTGGGTAAAAAGAGATTCCTTAAATCAAACACAAAATTCACAAGGTATAAAATAAATAAAATGTAAATGTGACATTATATTTACACACAATGGAAATTTCCATTAAAAAATTGAAAATTCAAAAAAAATTGAAAATTTATGACACTAGCAGGAAGAGAATATTTCAATAATATATAACAGGGAAAAAAATAGTGTCCAGAATATACAAATAAAATTTAAATGTTTAAAAAATAAATGAAAAGAAAAAATGGACAAATTTATAATTCAAAGGAAAGAAAATTCTAATCACCAACAAACATTTCAAAGTATGCTCAATCTTCCTTAAGGAAATGTAAATTAAAACAGCCAGAAAATACTTTTAAGCACTATCATTTGGCAAAATAAATAATATCTGATAACTTCAGATACCGACAAAAGATAGAGTGTGAACTGTGAAGCATCACTATTTGGAGTATAAACTGCTCCAACCCCTTTCAGGAGTAATAGGTAATATTAGTAGGTGTATATATAAAAGACCAGAAGTTTCACATGAAGGTATATGAAAGATAGAAGAGAGTTTCTTATGAAACTCTCAACAGCACACACACACACACAAATGCACTAGATTATTCACTGAACTATTAATTTTTTTTAACAAAACAAAATGTAAATTCTCCAAATACTCATCAACATGAGACTCAGAAAGTAAAATGTGGTATATTCTTTTTCCTTTTTTTTTTTAAACTGTGGTATATTCTGTATTGGAATCCTGGACAGCTGTTAAAATAAACAAAGTCATTTGAATCAACATGTATATTGTATATTTGAAAGTTGCTAAGAATAGATCTAAAGGTTCTCATCACAAGAAAAAGATTGCAGCTTTGTATGATGATGGATGTTAACCAGATTTTTTTGGCAATAATTTCACAATGTTTACAAATATTGAATCATTACATCATAAAGCTGAAACTAATATAATGTTATACATCAATTATATCTGAATTTTTTTAAAAAATACATTAAATAATGAAAAAAAGGAAGGGACAGTATAAAACAAAGAGAAAAGGCAAAGTTCATTGTCATTGGCTAAACAACTTCCAGAGTTGTTTAAGCTCTGAAGGAAGGAACTGAAGGAAGGAAGGAAGTACTGTAGTAAATTAGTATAATAGCCCGGTCTTTGAAGTCAAGCAGATCTGGGTTCAAAATCCTTATCTGTTCGTTTCAATATAATTATAGAAAATTGCCCAATCTCTATAAATCTATTGTGACTAGCTCTTATATAAGAATAATAAAGTCTGCAACTGCTTTTGGTTCAGGTCATGATCCCGGAGTCCCAGGATCAAGGCCCATATCAGGCTCCAAGCTCCATGCAGAATCTGTTTCTCCCTCCAACCTTCTCCCCACTCATGCTCTCTCTCTCAAATAAATAAATAAAACCTTAAAAAAAAAAAAAAGAAGAAGAAGAAGAAAATCTAATGTATAAGAATGTTCCATCATTTAAATTAGACTAGGGAATATTTAAAACTTTTCTTTGTTTAAGGATATTTGAATGAAAACAAATGAAATGGATTAAAATGATTTTTTTCCATTTTTGTTTTGATTTTTCACATATTCTGCTAAATGCTAAAAATAATATGTTGAATAATAAGAACATGATCTCTATCTCTACAGGATGTATTTGACTTTTTATATATTAGACCTTCATGACAAAGCCACACCAGCTGCCTCAGAATCTCCAATATGGAACCTTAACTACACATGCTTCATTCAACCAGCTGAGCAATCAAAGGACCTAAAACAATCTCTCAAACTAGAAAATCCATGATCTTCAAGAGCATCTCACTCTTTGGAAATGGATGCTGCCCTTATTGTAAATGTCAGTTCTTCAGACAAGCTTTAGATAGGAAGTCTTTTAGAGGGGCTAACATATTAGACTAATACCTGGCAGTAGCCAATGATTATATGACATTATCAAGCTACGTGTATATTAAATGCTCTAACATCAGCTAAATGAGGTAAGGTGCTCCAGTTTTAATTAGTCTATGTTTATTGAAACTTTGTGGACCTAAAACCATTTCAAAGCATTAAGTTCATAAATAAATAAACTACTCTTTTGTGGTGTCTAACTACCAAACTTAAGATTTGAGTTTCTCACCTACTAATCACCAATATCCAAGAAGAAATAAAGGTGTTGAGAAAGAAGTTTATGTATGTATTATTGCTGTCCTCAAGCTCTCTATATCTCTATCTCTTTCTCTCATTAGAAACTTCAATAACATGGTTTTACAACAGCCCAACACAGAGTAAATTTAGGAAATAGATTGAAGGGAATAGATTATTTTACTTACATACATAGGAGGAGTCAAGGTTAAACATCAACAGTATGCTTGTATATTACAAGACAAAAAATAAGCTTTTAGAAGATCAGAAACTGTGTTAGCTGACACTAAAAACAACAACAATAACAATAACGAAACACAAAAATCCCACACATTCCTTCCTATTCAATAAAGAATAGTTCTACAATATTTTAGTTTCTGAAATGACTCAAAGTTGAGCAAAAGATAAGCACCTAGTAATACTATATAAAGCGTTTTGAAAAGCTGTTTGACTTGAGCAGGTCCTTTGTTAATACATTTAAACAAAACAAAGAAGATAGAAAAAATTGTAAAAACAAAATAAAGAGAGGAGAAATGAAAAATGCTATATTAGATAAAGTAGCATTTAAATATATATGGAATAATTATTTCAAGAGAACTTTTTCAGATTACTTAGGTCAAAGTCACACACAGGTAACTTGAACATTTTGTTGGAAATGGTAAAACTAATTTTCAGTGAACCAAAAATATGTTCAATAGCTTAGAATGTATTCATTAGATAAATATTTATAGAAAACATTCATCAGATACAAAGATGAAAAAAACAGTCATAACCCTCAAATAGCCTACACCTTATATTATGTAAGGAAAACAACATGCACAATGCAATAGCAAATAACATTTAGTAGAAATCTTTTCAGATATGGCTTTTAATCAAGTGTTGAAGGATGAAGGTAAGAGGATTAATTAAAGAAGGTGGCAGGGGAATCTCATCCCAGAGAGAAGAAAAGGCACAATTGTAAAAAGATATAAAACTTTGGCATGTACTGGAGTAAAAATTAGTTGTATGTAGTCTCCTCATGGCGTTCACACTAGCCTTCCAGTAGCAGTCTGATTTCTCAATCCTACTATCCACTTGAAGGGAAATGTCATTCTTTTTCTGTCATAACATCTCATCTCTCCCAGATCAATGTATGCATTGTGAAATATGGCCACTTTGGCTTCATACTCTGGTCTCCCAAAGAGAGGTTAACGTTTCAGCTTAATGGTTACAGCAAAGATCACCCAGAAAATTTCAACCAATTTCAAGTGGCCAAGAGGGTAAGAGGCTCACTTTACTAATTGCACATTTGCTCTCTCTCTCTCTGCATCTTGTCCCACTCATCTACATGTTCTCAGCTCCATGTGACCTAAAATCAAACAATAGAATGCCCCTAAATGCCAAGTGACCTGCCAGCAATGACTTGCATTTAGGGTTTTTTTTTTTTTTTTATCTTAAAAACAGTTTACCCATTCTATTTTACACTCTCTAAAGTGAAATTATTAGAAATCATTAGAATGTCATTAGTGTTGACTTTGAATGGTATTCTCATAAACCATGATGAACAACACATTTTTTCATAGGTCCAGATTGTTTAAATTCTTTTTTTAAGATTTTATTTATTTACTAGAGAGAGAGAGAGACAGCACAAGCAGTGTCAAGGAGAGGGGCAGAGAGGGAGGGAGAAGCAGATTTCCCACTGAACTGGGAGCCAAATGTGGGACTTAATCCCAGGAACCTGGGATAATGAGCTGAGCCAAAAGGAAACGCTTAACAGACTGAACCACCCAGGTGCCCCAGAATGTTTAGATTTTGTTGCAAATTCTTATCTGTGCTTTATGGTGTGGGGAGAAGTTTTGCAATGACCCTCCTTATTGTACTAGATTTCTCAAAGTTGCAAAAAGGGAATTTTTATTCTTTCTTTTACTATCTTAAATCTGTTTAATGGGCAAATGAAGTGATTCTCTCCTATCAATCAAAAGATTAATAGAACATTGTGTTAGAGTTGGGGTATACAAATAAATATCAGATCACATATGGCACTGAGCTTTACAAGAAATGTAAGGATGCAGTCCATGATTAATTTTTCATTAGTTCTATGAATTTAATGGAGGATGAGATCATAGCAGAGAATTTTTAAACAATGGAATGAAATGAAGTGTTTTGAATTATAGAGAGGTAAAGTGAATTCAGGAGCTCTTGTTAGGTAGTTTGGATTAGCAGTCTTTATGTTTCTTCCTGCCTCTGAAGTAGAGGCAAATCACTAGAAGAGCCACTCATATACCTATGAGCTAATTTTAGAAGGAATAAAATATTGGAAGAAAGTCCCATTTTTTATTAACATATAATGTATTATTTGCCCCAGGGGTACAGGTCTGTGAGTCATCAGGCTTACACATTTCATAGTTCTTTTCATAGCACATACCCTCCCCAATGTCCATAACCCAACTCCCTATCCCTACACTCCCACCCCCCCAACAACCCTCAGTTTGTTTCACAAGATTAAGAGTCTTTTATGATAAAGTCTCATGTTTGATTGCTATAAGTTTTTCAGGGTTAAAAGGCAATTTCTAAGCAGGACAGCTTCATTCAGGGAGAAATTTATCTAATCGAATCATCATGATTTGAAACAAGTTCTAGATAGTAGTTTTTGCTTATTTGTTTGCTTACCACCTGTCATTTCATAAGAGACCCATGTTTCTGGATCTTAAAGGATTTTATTTTCAAGAATTTCCTTGTATAATGCAAATTTTACTTAACTGATACTTTAGGTTTACTAAATTATTTTCACAATTAGTTGGTAGTGTTGTTTGAGTAAGATTGATGAAAATGAGTCTCAGAATAATTTTGAGTTCTGGAGAGTTAGAGAGATCTTTGGGAGAGGAAATAGTCTGAAGCCATAATATAGTCTGAATTTACAGGACATCCAATGGTCCAAACAGAAAACACCTGACATGTTTTGGTCAGAAAGATCAGATATTAAAGAAAACTCAGGAAAATCCTTGAACTAGATTGATGATTTCAATCTGAAACCTCATTTCTTATTGACAGAGTATAATAAAGCTTCAGCCTACCTGTCTGACAGACCAGATCACATGGTATTTAGGAACCAATCATTTCTATAGTGGATGACAGTAGTTGGCATAGTGGGCTAACCTCCTGATTTTTCAAGTCAGACCATCTGGATTCTAATTTTTGCTCTATTGCTACCAAGCTAGGTAGCTTAGACAAATTACTTAATCTCTCCAATTGTCAGTGTAAACTTGGGATTTTGCTAGAGTGGCAGAAAGGAAACAAACCTGTAATAAATATAATGACTGCTTTCATGGGAATAGAAATAGTACCATAAGAAATAGAAGCAACTTGGGGTGCCTGGGTGGCTCAGTGGGTGAAAACGTCTGCCTTCAGCTCAGGTCATGATCCCAGAGTCCCGGAATCTAGCCCCATATTGGGCTGTCTGCTCAGTAGGGAGTCTGCTTCCCTCCCTCTCTCTGCCTGCCTCTCTGCCTACTTGTGGTCTCTGTCAAATAAATAAAAATAAAAAATCTTAAAAAAAAAAAAAAGAAAGAAAAAGGCAACTTAGTTTGCTTAGAGGAGTTGGAGAAGGCTTCTGAGAAGAGGTAAATTGAACTAAGATCTAAATCATATGTAGGAATTTGCTATAGTTGAGTTGTGAATTTCATGCAATGAAAACATCATACAAAGGCAAGAAGGTATGACAGAGCATGGAGCCAATAAGGAATTTAATATGGCTAGAGTATAAAAAGCAAGAGGGACATAATATAAACAAAGAGGTAATGGGGAACCAAAAATTATTCAGAGCAGTGGAGTAATACTATTAGATTTTCTTGTTGGAAATGTCACTCCAGTGACACTTTGAATGAAGTCAAAATAATATTACAAAATTCTAACTGAGCATTGACAAGAACTTGAATTGAGGCAGAAGATAGAAAACAATAGACAGATATAGGAAATATTTATGAAATAGAATGAATAAAAATCAAAAATAATAGGATGGAAGAGAGGAATAAGGAAACATTCTGGAATAATTTCTAAGTTTCAGCTGGAGAATCCTGGTAGGTAGTGTTGAGCATCACTGAAGTTTAGGACCACAGCTGTGATGCAGCAAATTGACCACATGGAGCCACGAGAATACAGAACTGTCTTCCCAAGGCCATGAGCAGCTATTGCAAGCATTTCTATGAAGAAGCACTAAAAGAAAGCAAATCTCCAATAATGAAAAATTTGTACCTAACAAGCAGCAACAATAAAAGTTAAAATTATACAAATACAACTCTTACTGAAGTCTGCATTTTGAGCAGCTATAGAGCAAAAGTCTCACATTTCTGTAATCAATATGAACATGGGTGGATAAAAAGCCATTAGCCTCAGGAACCAAAGATAATCAGGCAAAGAAAGGAGTACAGTTACCCTGATGACTGAGAATGCCCTCAACCCCATCAGATTAAAAATTTCAATTCACGGTACAGAGATGAAAAACTGAGAGCTGCCCAATTCTTAGTGTTATCTGTAGTATGTTATTTATAACCAAACGCAATTTATTGTTCAGTAAAATCTACATGGTTATCATTTGATAGAATAGATTAAAATACTCTTAACAAAAGTTGTTTTCTTTATGGAAAACAAATTAAGCATTTCAGATATCTTTTTTTTTTCAGAGTTCCAAGATTCATTGTTTATGTACCACAACCAGTTCTCCATGCAATACGTGCCCTCCTTAATACCCATCACCAGGCTCACCCCTCCCCCTACCTGCTTCCTCTCCAAAACCCTAAGTTTGTTTCTTAGAGTCCACAGTCTCTCATGCTTCATCTCCCCTTCTGCTTTACCCCAATGCACTTTTCCTTTCATTCTCCTAATGTCCTCCATGTCATTCCTTATGCTCCTCAAATAAGTGAAACCATGTGATAATTGACTTTCTCTGCTTGACTTATTTCACTCAGCATAATCTCCTCCAGTCCTGTCTATGTTGATACAAAAGTTGGGTATTCATCCTTTCTGATGACTGCATAACATTCCATTGTATATACATCTTGAAGACAGTTATGTGGCTGACAATTCAACTGACAAATTTTCCCCAACCTAGAGAGACCAGACCAGTAAGTCCTCCCAACAATTTGAAAATCCATTCAAAATAAGGATATTTCTTCCTTGGTAAGCCGAGGTGGAAGTGGAGAGTTACCAAAAATAAGGTTTTGTTTGTTTGTTTGTTTGTTTGTTTTAATCCCAATACCATGCCTAGGACTTGCCCTATTCTTTGACTATAAGACTAGAGTGTCTTTCTACAAACCTTTGAACAACTCCCAATAGAAGTCCAATATTAGCCTGATAGTAATGAGAAACCTTTTTTTTTTTTTTTTTTTTAAACCAGAGAATGATCAAATGAAATCAGAGCTTGACAGGATAATTCTTTCAGTTAGTTGTAGTGGCTGTTGGGTTACATGTGTAGTTTCAAGAGAGGGTCCTAGGTAGCTTTATGCTTCAATGTCTCCACCTACAATATTGTGTGTCTAACAAATGTCTGACTGCATTATGTGAGAAAGTAGAAGGCAGCATGCTACAGCATCAGATGTAGTGCTATCCCTTTTCTGACATGAACAGAAAAGGGAACACAACGGTGCAAATTCAACTGGATAGGACCAGTATAATTTATCCTTAGACTGAAATCTCCTGATGATAGAGCACATTTCTATTAGGTCTGCTTTTTAAATTAACACCAAAGCATATCAAACAAATCCAATAAGTAACAAACAAGGAAATGACTTTTGCCTTTGCAGTTTCTCATTACACTTTAAGTCCTTGTAGTGGGCACATATTTACTAGACCACAGATGTGAACATACTGAAATTTCACTTATTTTTTTAACAACTAAACTAAAATGTCTTTTCTGAGCCTCCATTCTGTCTGATACAGAAACCTTAATCTAAATGCTTATAGAAAACTCTCTTAACTTAATGATTTATCAGTTTTCTCACTCAGGTTTAAAACTCAGTCACTTCTAGTATGTTCTTTCTCTCTTAGCTAGAGCTGGTTCAAAACACACTGGCTTATTCAGTGGAGTAATTGCCAAACCATCAACTCTCTTCCACATTTCATCCCAAAGGGGCAAAAGAACACAAAGATGTTCTTCAATATTATTACAATAAAGTACTGGAGAAATAAGGAGGTTTGGGAAGATCTTTGGTGTTTGGACAAGTCTCAGGGACTCTCCACAGGGCTCACCATCACCTTGGATGCCAACCAAGAGTCAAGTATAGGTGAATAATGCTGCTGTGAATATGGGTACATGGTAGCTCTTCAAGACCCTTCAGTTCTTTTGAGTATATAACTAGAAGTATATCTGCTGGATTATATAGTAATTTTATTTTTAATTTTTTCAGGAAAGTGATGTTCAACACTTTTCATGTGACTTTATTGGCCATTTTTGCATCTTTTTTGGAGAAATAGCTATTCAAATTCTTTGCTCATTTTTTTAACAAGCAATCTGTTTTTCTTATTGTTGAGTTTCAGGAGTTCTCTGTATATCTTGGATATTAATCCCTTGTCAGATAGATGATTTACAAATATTTTCTCCTATTCTATGGAAATCTTATTCTATCAATAGTGTCATTTGATGCACAAGACTTAAAAAATTTTCATGATTTCCAATTTCTCTATTTTCCCCAGCAACATTGGTTGAAAATACTGTCCTTTTGTCCTAAATGGTCTTTGCACTCTTGTTAAAACTGTTTGACCATAGAGCTGAAGGTTTATCTCTGGACTTTCTTCAATTACATTGATTTATATATCTGTATTTATGCAAAACACACTTTATTAGTGTAGCTTTCTAGTAAGTTTTGAAATCAAGAAGTGTGAGTCCTTCAGGTTTGTTCTTAGTTTTCAGGATTAATTTGTCTATTCAGGATCACAATAGATTCCATGTGAATTTGAGGATGGGTTTTTCTATTCCTGAAAAAAATAATATTACTGGAATTTTGACAGGAATTGCATTGGATCTGTTGATCATTTTGGGCAGTATTTACGTCTTAGTAATATAAAAGTCTTCCAGTCAGCAAACATGAATGTCTTTCCATTTACTTTTGTCTCTTTTAATTTCTTTAGAAATATTCTATAATTTTTGTTCTATAGGTCTTTTACATCTTGGTTAAGTTAATTCCTAAGTTTGTAAAACATTTTTAATGCTATTGTTTTCTTAATTTTTTTTCAGATTTTTTATTGTAACTGTATATAAAGGCAACTAATTTTTGTGTGTTGGTTTTGTACCCTGCCACTTCACTGAACTCATTTATTAGTTCTAAGAGATTTTTTCTGGACATGTAAGGTTTCTAACATGTAAAAGCATATCATCTATGTTCACATAATTTACTTCTTTCTTTCCAATTTGGATGCACTTATTTCTTTTCCTTCCCTGATTGCTCTGACTAGGACTTCCAATATTATGTTAGCAGAAGTAGAGAAAGCAGGCCTCTTTAAAAAAACTTTTAGACTTTTATGATTGAATATGGTATGCTGTGTGTTTTTTGTATATTGTATTGAGGTAGTTTCCTTCTATTCCTTGTTTGTTGAGTGTTTTTAATCATGAAATGGTGTTGAACTTTATCAAATACTTTTTTTGTGTATAAAATGGGGAGAGCATGTGGCTTCCCACCGCCCATATTTTGTTGATATGGTATATTATTCTGATTGATTTGGGTATGTTGAACCATCCTTGCATTCCAGGAATAGATGCTACTTGGCCCTGGTATATAAAACTTTACATGCTTCTGAATTTGGTTAGCTAGCGTTTTGTGATAATTTTTGTATCAATTTTCATAAGTATATTGGTCTATGGTTTCCTTTTCAATGCTGTCTTTCTCAAGTTTTATTTTTCTTTTTCTGAATGAGCCATGCTTTCCTATTTTCATGTATTCCTTGTGATTTTTTTGTTGTTGTTTTTGAAAACTGAATATTTGAAACTAATAATGGAGTAACTCTGGACATTAGAGTCTCCCCTTCCCTATAGTTTGCTGTTGTTGTTTTTAATTGTTGTATATTACTTCTGTGCCTGAGGTATAAACTTGAGGTCTTCTCAGTTCTTTTATGAGCCTATAACTTCCCCTAGATGTGTGTGATGTCTTCTAATTTCCACCAAAAATGTAGGGAAAATTCTTCTCAAATGAAGTCACTTCAGCCCAAGAGATAGCCCATAGCCCAAGCTATGGCAGAGGTGGGACAACAATAGTTGCTAACTCAATGTCTGTATCTCTGTGATCAGAAGTGGCAATCAGTGATCAGAAGATAGATACTCTTTGTTTCTATGAGTTTAACTTTTTAAAAAATTCCATATAAGTGATATCATGCAGTATTTGTTTTTCTCTGTTTGGCTTATTTCACTTAGCATAATGCCCTTCCAGTTCATCTATGTTGTTGCAAGTGACAGGATTTGTTTTAAAAACAAAACAAAACAGAAGAGTATTTATGTGTGTGTGTATCACATTTTTTTAAATTCATTCCACCATTGAAAGACATTTAGGTTGTTATTATAAATCATCCCTTTCTTTAAATGGCTTACATTTTTAGGTTTTACCCTTGTGTTTAAAACCTGCATATGTTTTAAAAGACAACCCAGTCCCTTCTGGAATGTAAAAGTTTATAAATTATAAGCAAGAAAACTTACCACGAGCATAGCAATATGTATCAGTGTATCAACGTTAGCTTTATAAAATGTAAACTTAAATGATATCTTGGGGAGGATTTATAACCTATTATAATAATCTTATCACAGTGCATTCTGTATTAGTTTTATTCTGCATCATTTTAAAAATTAAAATTACAGTAAAAACTTAATTCATTGATCAGTTTATTTTAGAGCTGATTGTTTGTATACTATATTAGCAAATGTTTCCATGCTTTCTCATTTAATCCTTAGCTGTTAAGCTTCAATATATTCGCTTGTTTTTATCTTCCATTAATTCCTGAGTACCTCTTATCTATACCTCACAGGAAGATAGTTTCTCTTTCTTTATACAAATGTTGCTTTACTTTATATTATGCTGTCTCTCTGAAACTTTGGGTATAAGCCAATCTTTTAAGATTCAATTATATTTAAATACAAAAATTTTGTATTTTAAAGCATTAAGCAGAAAATATTGTGTGTGTATGTGTGTGTGTGTGTGTGACTGTGTGTGAATTGAATCATCATTTTATAAGGTTTCTTAATTTACTAGTTTGTAATGGAGTTCAAGAATTTTCAATTTGGGGGTGCCTGGGTGGCTCAGTGGGTTAAACCTCTGCCTTCGGCTCAGATCATGATCTCAGGGTCCTGGGATCGAGCCCCCCTTCGGGCTCTCTGCTCATCAGGGGGCCTGCTTCCCCTTCTCTCTCTGTCTGCCTCTCTGCCTACTTGTGTTCTCTCTCTGTGTGTCTAATAAATAAATAAAATCTTTTTAAAAAGAAGAATTTTCAATTTTATCTGTACTTTTGAAATTTATGTTAGGTTATTATTTTTACTATCTTTGTTGCATTTTTTTCAAACCCAAAATATTCATTATCCTGATTGTTTCATTCTAAGAAACCTTAATAGATGGTCTGTATCTCCAGCAGTTTAGGAGGGAACTTGAGAAGTTTGAATTAAGGTTGAACTTAAGTATTAACATTTACCTGAGCATGTCAGAACAAGCAATTTGGAATTCATTTAGTGGGTGATGTTGGAAGGCAAAAGATGGATAGAGAACTGGTTATTTATTGGAGAGCTAAAATGTAGCTTCAGAGTTTGAAGAAACTGTAAAAGAAGAATCTGATGTTTTGCTGTATGCTGGCATTAGCTGACATCAATCTGTACAGCTAAGAAACACGTTTTGTGAGGATACAGGAAGTAGGTTATTAAATGGCTCCATGAATATATACCAGAATCATAAATAACATCATGGCTATTAAAGTTGGAAAGGATTATATCTAATTATATCTAATATAAGATTTCCATACTTTTGATTAAAAAATGACAGACATAAAAATAAAGTGATTTATGAAAAATGAAGTGATTTATCCAGGGATAAGTGTATTTGTAGCAATATTTAAATAAGAATTTCACTTAGCTTTGTCCAAATATTAAATCTCTCCACTGTTTCTATGATATACTTCTCACTGTCATTAAACATCTCAGAAAGAATATCAAGATGATACCAATAAAGGTGTCCACACTTGTCATTTCCAAGACTGAAATCAGTTTCAAAATAGAGCATGCATGAGACAAACCGGCTAGAACTTTGGCTAATTTTGAACTTTCATTTTCCTTTGGAGTTATTGTCCCTCATATTTTCCTTTCAATTTACACATTTTCTCAAACATATTTTGTATCCAGTCTTCTGAGACAATTTTCCTAGTTTTTTTTTTCTTTACTAAGAATGAGTGATATTTTATCAATGATTGAATTTCCCATAGACAAGTTAGTTCTATAGTAATATAGTTTATGGTTCTATAATTATAATTTTTCAGTGGGAAAACATATCAACCACACTTTTGCTACCCAAGCATGTTCCATAGATCAGCCGTAATGACATATCTGGACTCTTGTTAAAAATGCAGATTCTCAGGTTCTGTCCCAGAATTTTTTAATATGAATTCACATTTTAACAAGAAATCTAGGGGATTGCTACACACACAAATGTTGGAAATTTACTGACAAAGATCAATAATTTTTGCAGATACCAATATACCCACAGTAAAGCTCTGTTATTCATAATTTCCAGTAAAAAGAATAATAAAATAAAAAAGGAAACTGCTAAACCTGGGACATCACATATAAATGGGTTAGAATCTTGAAATTTTTTTATAGTTCCCTCTGTTATTAATTTAGGTAAAACAGCACTCTTGTCTTCTCCAAAGCAGCATTATCTGTGTTAACAACATAGAGTTTTCATATTGCAATAACCAAAGTTATGTAGATTTCTAGAATCATAGTGGTTATTTAAATTACTGAAAGAGGGGCACCTGGGTGGCTCAGTGGGTTAAGCCTCTGCCTTTGGCTCAGGTCATGATCTCAGGGTCCTGGGATAGAGTCCTGCATCAGGCTCTCTTCTCTGTGGGGAGCCTTCTTCCCCCTCTCTCTCTGCCTGCCTCTCTGCCTACTTGTCAAATAAATAAATGATCTCTCTCTCTCTCTGTCAAATAAATAAATGAAATCTTAAAAAAAAAAATTACTGAAAGAATGAAAAATGGCCACCCCAGGGTAAGGCTATAGGTAAGAAGTGGGAAGAAATAGTGCAAGAGACTGAAATGTAAGAAAAATACTTTTGAAAATTAATCATTCATAATAAATTCATATGTTATTATCACATAAATGGAGTATCCTGTAGACCTGAATACTTCTACTCTTGGAACACATGCTCCTCTAATAGTTTTGTCAACATAAACATTGATATGTTGGTCAAAGGAATATCCATTTTGATTTCTATTGTATTGGTGAATATATGTCTTTGAATTGATTGGGTATTTGTAATAAGTCAAAGTGATAATTCTTTTAACATGTTTGGGAAAAAAATTTGGTGAAAGAGGTGTTGAGATGGCCATAGTTTTGCTTATTTTTAACTGAGTTTGCTCCAAAAAAAAAACACCCCTTTAGGGAGTTAGTAGGTTACCTGTTTACTGCAACAATAGTCTATTATGGTGGATGGGGGGAAGACCTATTTTAAACGATTTCTATATTTGAGTAGCTGCATGGCATATCTTCCAATCTAGGGAGTCTGAAAGATAAGTCAATGAGAAATTCTATAGATGTCTTTTTTTTTTTTTTCAAAGATTTTATCCATTTACCTGACAGAGAGAGAGAGAGAGAGATCATAAGCAGGCAGAAAGGCAGGCAGAGAGAGAGGAGGAAGCAGGCTACCTGCTGAGCAGAGAACCCAATGTGGGGCTCGATCCCAGGACCCTGAGACCATGACCTGAGCTGAAGGCAGAGGCTTAACCCACTGAGCCATTCAGGAGCCCCTCAATGAGAAATTCTAAAGGGACTGATGAAAGTCATCATATAATTCATCATATAATTCTAGTTAATGAGGACAATGATGTGCCACTCATCTCTTCAGCAGATACAGGTGAACAAGTATCCACTATTGTAATAGTTTGGTTATAACATGTGGAAAAAGGGTTATGAAATGGAGTTTCATTTCTAAGAAGAAACACATTGCTTATACGCTTACACCAGCACATGCCACAGCTGAGGAATTATAATTGAAAGGTCTTAATTTAGAAGATTGTCTATTTTAAATGGCTGTTGTTCCTATCTCTAGTCTGTATTCAACTCCAAATAGAATGAAGGCTCTAAACACACAGGTGTAATGGGAGTGGCTACAAGAATTATTATTTTCCCACATACAACAAATGTTAGTCATTCAAGAGCAGAGGACATTATCATTATAAAGGCTTGTGGAGACTTAAAGGGCATGAAACAACATCAATTTCTATGCTGCCTTTTCAAACAAGGCTGTAAAAAAGAACAGAGAATCTAGCTGTTTTTAACAAAATGAGAAGGCCAAAATAAATGTTCCATTAAAAGAAATCATTTGACTTAATGTCTTATCCATGTTAAAGTACTCCATAAGTATGTGCTGAGATAATGAATAATGAATGAGTGAATAGGTTTAGTCTCAATAAACTCAAACTTAAAGAAAAGCTCTTTACATTATCTTCTATTTAAATAAAAATGATAAATAATTACTTCAAATCTTTGATTAATAAGCAAGTGTACTAGTCAGTTAATAAAGGCTGATATTCCATTCATTCAGCAGGAAGTTGTTAATCTCCTACTAAATGTCGGGCATTGTCTTAGGCTCTTATGCTCATACTCACTGACGTAAGAAGCTCAGAGTCCAGACAGAGTGCAATTAATGCTATGTCTATCTCTCTCCATTATACACAAGGCACTTATTTTCTGAGCTGCTGGGAGAGCTGATGACTCTGACCTGGGTTCCTTTGAGAATTTCCCTTAGCTGAAGACACCTTTTGATGTAATATCATACTCCTTCTCCACAGGCAGTCCACATCCAATGACCACTTGCTATGAGTGAGCAAAATCCTGGCTCCCTTGCTTTAAGGCACATAACTGTGAAGAACAATCCCAGGATGCCCAGAGCTTACTGGGCATTTGGCTGAAGGCTGTGTTGTAACTGACTTTCACCATGATTCCTTTTGCCAAAACCTGTATTCCTTATTCCCTAATTAGTATTTCATCCTAGAGCTCCTCTAATAAACTTCCTGTGCAAAAATCTCCATCTCAGAGTCTATTTTGTGGCAAACACAAACTAAAAGACTCTATATCTGGAAGATGTCAGGTCTGAGAGAAAAGGATTTTGGAGACAGCTGCAGGGCAATGAAATGCCATCACTAGTGTAAATGGAGCACTAATTGCTCTTGGGATGTTGTAGGAGTACAACTGTCAGGATTTTCATGAGCGGTAAGCTAGGATAGGACACTGGTAGGAGAGAATGTACTGGCAAGTACAATATCTCGAGCTTTTAAGAGGATACACAAAATATTAACCATATGGGTAAGAGGAATGTTATGACTCCTTTTGAGTGACCTGGGAGAGAAAGACTGAAAAGTTTAGGTTACTGAATCACCAATAAAGCATGAAGATTAGAGCTGCTCTTTGGCAGCATAATGAAATTCCTATCTTCTGGAACCGCAGCCCCAAAAAAGCTGAGGGTCAGGCTTGGGACATACTTATAAGAGTTTCAGAGCTCCAAGGAAAGTTGAAATTCCTGCCCCAACACATGTGCTATGCTAAGATCATTGTCTTGGGCAGGGAAGAATTAGGACCTTAAAATTAATTAATTAACTAATATTTTGAAGTAGACTCCATGTTGCATGGAGCCCAGCACAGGGCTTGGACTCACACCTCTGAAATCAAGACTTGAGCTGAGATCAAGAGTTGAAAGCTTAACTGACTGAGCCACCCAAGTGCCCTGGAACCCTAAAATTTAGAGTTGAGTATATGTCAGATGATGAATTCAAGGCACTGGAGAACAAGAATACCTTGAACTCTGTGAACTTGTACTAAGTACAAGAGTACCAAGTACTCTGGAACTTGGATCTCAGAAGGCTGTGAAGACAAATAATAGAACACAGTGCCCCATGGTTGTGATAAATGGGCAATCAAGTAGATAATCAGGAAGTTAAGCATTGTTATCTTCCCCAACAGCCACAATGTCCCATGTACCTTCCATTACTAAGAAAAAAGCATAATGCATAGTAGGCCTATTTAGGTTTTGTAGGCAGTATACTCTAATTTGGAAATATATTGCTCCAGCCCAATTTCCAAGTGACACAAAAGGCTGCCAGCTTTGACTGTCTGATGGATCAGACCCAGAGGAAAAAGTCCTGCAGCAGGATCAGGGTACAATGCAAGCAGCCCTGGCTATAGATCCTATGATGTAGGAGTATTAGTGATGAGAAAAATGCTGTGCAGGGTTTATAGCAAACAAGTAGAAAAATCCCCAACCCAGACTCCTAGGTTTCTGGGTCAAAGCCATGCCATATGGAATAAATGGTTTGCTACTGGGCCCTGATATAAAACACATAACCCTGAGATGACAATAAACTATGTGTTCAGAACTGCCCCTCTAAGAATTAGGTGGAGTCAGACACATGAACCCATAACAAGTTCAATAATGATCCACTGTAGGATAGAAATGGGACACCAGAGGTCTCAAGCAAATTGCACAAGTAAGTGATCTAATTCCCTATATCATTCATTTCTGTTTTATTGAAGCCTCTTTCTTAAATCAGAGGCATAGTTATATGTGGGAAGGGGAGATTTTGATGACCTGCTGATAGAGAACAAACATGACCAAATTTGGTTCATAAGTGGATTGGCTTAGTACATGATTATGACTTAATACTATTATATTCTGCTGCTGTATAGTTTCACTGGGTCTTTATGAAAACATGAGTGAGGGAACTCCACCCAATGGACAGAAATTCAGGCTATACACCTGCTTATCCTTTTTTTATGTAAATAAAAATTGTGTAAGGAAGGTATGTGTGTATGTTTGTTTATATATCCTGAACAATAGAAAATGGCTTGGTTGATGGCACAAAGTGTATAGAAGGAGTAAGTTTACAAAACTGAAAATAAGACTTCTAGGGGAGAAGAATGTCAATGGATCTTTGGAAGTAAAAAATAAAAGTGTAGTATTAATTGCATGTTAATGAACACTACAGAGCATCCATCATGCAAAAGGCAATAAAGTACCAAGTAGATGGAATGGCTTATCTCACTGGCATTAGCTAGCCTTTGGTTATCATCTAACCTGGTGTCAGTCAAATAAGGCCAACCTGGCAGTACTGAAGGTCATATGTTGGTCCAAGAGCATAGGCCCACAAACCAGGGCCAATCTAGCTATTACTAGTATCAATTATCTAACCAGCCAGCAACAGAGACCAACAAGAACATATGATGTGGTTTGGCATTCTTCCTAAAGAATATCAAACGGCAGTTTGGTGACATGTTGATTACATTGGGCCTGTTCCATCTTGGAAGGGACGCCAATTCATCTTAACTCGAATTGATCTATATTGCAGGTATGAGGCTTTTCCTACTGAAGAGTTCTTAGACAGTGTCACTATCTAAGTGCTTATGAGTGATTGGATCTACTGATTGAATTCCATTTAACACAGTATCAGACAAAGAACTCACCTCAGAGGGGTGCCTTGGGTGGCTCAGTGGGTTAAGCCTCTGCCTTCGGCTCAGGTCATGATCTCAGGGTCCTGGGATCGAGCTCCACATCAGGCTCAATTCTCAGCAAGGAGCCTGTTCCCCCTTCCTCTCTGCCTGACTCTCTGCCTGCTTGTGATCTCTGTTTGTCAAATAAATTATTAAAATCTTAAAAAAAAAAAAAAAACTCACCTCGGAGCAAAGAAGGTATATCAGAGGATCGATGACTAAGGGATCTATTGTTTCTATCCAATACACCACCCAGAAGCTACCACAAAAATAGAATGGTCCCTTAAAACTCCAATGAGACACTAGTTTAGAGATGATACTCTAAGAATGAGGCACCATCATCCAGGAAATAATATCCCCCTTAAATCAAATCAGTAATGGAGTAATGGTTTTGTAGTGCTATTTTCAACAGGAAAAATAACATGGATTCGGGTACCAGGATGTAGGTATAGAAATGACTGTGCTGATTTTCAGTTCCAGTGATTTTATAGGTTATACTTCCTTTCCTCATAGCTCTGGGTTCTGCCGTCAAGATACTCTGATTAGCAAATGGGAAGCACTTCCCTAGGAAACAAGGTAAAAATTCCAAGAGTTCCCTACACCTGCCAACAGGCAACAAACCCTACACGTTGGGTTCCTTATGTCAGTAAACACTCAAGGAAAGGAGTCACCATCAGGCAATGATAAATAGCTCTGGTCATCCTTAGAAAGTGGGGCTTACTGTTACAGAGAGGGCAAGAGAATGTGTTTACAACTTTCTGGTCTACTAAGATGACTTTTAGTATTTGTTTTCATAATGCTGAAGGTAACTGGGGAAATGAAACAGCCCGGCCAAAGAAAAGCATGGTTACCAGGTATTCAGACCAGGGATGAGGGTCCAGATCAGTGGTATGTTGGAGCCAGTTCATACTGTCCTTCAAGCTAGAACCATTTTTGTACATCTCTTCCAAGCTCCCTGTTCAGTGATATAACACTGGTAGCTTGAAATTAGCCACAATGAAAGTATTTACATCACAGAAATTGGCAAATGCTAGACACCAGAGTATTTATTTGTTTAGGAAGAGCCAGTTTGTCAGCATGCATGGGTCTGGATTGGCAGAATTGATCATTAGGTAATAGAAACTTAGAACGGGTAGTAGAGAAGGAAGTTAGTAAGAATTAATTGTAGTCTCAAAACCAGTTGCAGCAATGAGGCTACTGTTCCTCCCACTAACTTTTGTCTTGTGAGTTTCTTCAGTAAAAGAGGTCACCAGAATGGCTGGGAAGAGATGCGCAAAAAATGATTCTCAGCTAGAAAGTTGATTGAGTTTGCAGGTTTTGCTCTCCAGAGAGCACACTCTGAAACTGAGTTTAATGAGCAGGATGTTGTTTATTAAGGAACGTCTTTAGGATCAATGCTAGTGGAAGGCAGAAAGAGGAAGTAAGATTGACCCAGTGTAGAAGGCAAGCTGTGAAGCAGGCTTGGACAGCCTCCATCAATTCCATGGGGGAACTCTGAACCTGAAATACCCTATTAGACTCCTAATTCTTTGGGCTAAAACAGTCAGGCCTTAATATGCCATCTCGATCAGTCACTGGATGGAGCCCCTAAAATTTGGCAGAGACAGCTCTTTGCAGCTCTTTGCAGCTGAGGCAATCCCTAAAGAGACTGATCGATAACTGTTCAGTGATTACATTACCAGCTGCCCAGCAGCAAGTGCTTCCTTAAAGGTGAGTTTGAACAGAGCCTCTCCATGCCTACCACCTCCTCTCTTCAGGACTCATTCCCCTAGCTGCTAAATGTTGGAAGCTTATGGCTGTCAGCCAAGAGTCCCTCTGAGAATTGCCCTCAACCAAAGAAAGCCTACCTGCCAAAATTTACATTCCCTTCTTGGGAAAAGCTCATATACAAAGACTGGTTGTCCTTAACCCAGGACTGGGATGCAACAGTCCAGTCCTCTTGTCTCAAAAAGGTCCACTGCAAAGCACTATCCCAGCAGGAGACCCCTCCTGGGATTGTGTGCAGCCTTTGTTGTGATGATACTACAAATTGATTTTCCCACTCCCAATTCCCTTTTCCTTTAGGCCTCCCTAAGTGCTAATCAGAGGACAACACAGGGCAATAAACATCTTCCAAGCAAATCTGCCTCAGTGTTTGTTTCCCAGGCAATCTCATCTAAAATGTGATGAAAGTCAAAGGAGCAACTATAAATCTGCAAAATAAAGGACATGACAGAGGTAAACAACAGTGCCACTGAAGCATAGTAAGAGTATTCGACCCAAACCCAAGAGGCTGTGGAAAGACAAAGGGTCAGAGCAACCTCCTGGGGTAAGATATTATCCATCTCCAGTGTTGCCCAACTAGAATGGAGCCCTTAACCCACCTCAGTTATGATACTATAATAGTTAATTTTTACATGCAGATATATGTAACTGAAACCTGACTTTGTTAGCTTAAAAGAGCTAGGGGTTATTTTTTCTCATCTATTAACAAGTTTTCAGGTAGGTGGTCCAAAGTCAGAAAGGCAGATCCCTAAAGTCATCAGTGACCCAGGTTTGCTCTCTATTTCAGCTCCATTTTTAATGTGTGACTGTTTTCCTCAAGTTCACAGCATAATCGCTGAATTCAACATTGGTTTTCTTTTTCCATAGGAAGAATGAAAGAGAATAAGAATGGGTAAGGTCAAAGGGCAAATGGCAACGGACAAGAGTCAAATGACTTTGTCCCCTTTAAAATGCTTTTCCAAACACCTTTCCCAAGCAATTTCTGGTTCTGTCTCATCGACCAGACCAGTTCCTGGGCACACCTAACTGCCAAAGAGCCCAGGGAGCAGCTGGACACATTGCTTCTCAAGCAAATTCAGATTCTGTTGATCAGTGAACAGATAATGGTTAGGCAGCTGGTAGTATCTGTAATAGATTACCCTAAAAGTAAAACCAAAATAAACACCAGAAATATTTATCACTGTTACTATGGATTATATATGGCTCAATAAATTTGAAACCAATGCTATCGTGCCTATTTATGTAATATCATAACAAGCTGTTTCCAAATAACTTAAAATATACTGTAATGTTTAGAAGAACTCACTGAAATAAAGAGGAGGGCAGTTAACATATTTGATGAACAATCAATTATATATGTAAAATAAAAAAGCTTAAGTTCATAATGTAGGAGCAATTTTTCCTTCCCTGTATCATGTTAGTTTAAATTGAAAACACTAAAGATCAGGAAAGAATCCAACTTATTCCAACTTCTGTTTAAGTAAAACTTTCCGTTGAACTCACAAGCCCAATTCAATGAGCATTTTATTCACACTGTGACTTACACAGAATCTCAAAATGATTTATAAAGTTAAGTAATACAATTACACAGTTAAATAACCACAAAGGGAGAAGAAAATTAAGAGAGCTTTAGGCAACAGAGAAGACACTTTCAAGAACTATATGAAAAGAAGAAGAGATAGCGTCAATGATGCAGAGAAACGCAAGAAGTTTCCTCCAGATGCCAAGAGCAATAAAGGAAAAGGCTTTGGATCCTATCTCATGAAAAAGCACCACGGAAGGAAAGGAAAAGTAATGTCAGAGGACTGGGGGAACCGGTGGGAATGGAGACAAATATTTCTTGAAATACATTTTCTAGCTACAAGCAGATATAAAATTTTAAAGAATGTTGGGTATAAAAACATCTTGAGATACTGAAATCATTTGATAGCACATGTATGTATCTGGTTCCAAAATTCCTACCATACAACTAGACACAGTTCCCGAAGCAGGAAACATGAGAACGTATCCACTTCTCAGACATGACAAAACCAGCAGTATTGGATTAAATGGGCCCTCTCCCTCCACCCTGCTGTCCTTAAACCACAGTGTTTGACGCACTAGAAATAAATCTGCTATGTAAACCTTCTTCTTCTTTTATGTTAAGGGCAGGCCACACCTCAAAAACCATCTCTGCTGCAGGGAGGAATGCAATATATGTGGCTTGTTGGTTTGATACGTTTCTTTACTCAGCTTCCCTATCTTCCATACCCATTCCACCCAGTGCTATTCCTTCTTTATGTGGACCTTTCGGCCACAGCCTATTCTCCTGGCTGATGTCCTAGTTTTGCCCTTTTGAATATGATTCTGAGGTATCATGGACACGGTACTGAATTTGAAGATTAAAAAAAGGAACTTAGTAACTTTTCTCAGCTATTCTAGAGTTCGTTTATCAATGTGCCCCTTCACTGTTTTGAGCTTCATTGTCCTCATCTATGAGAGAGGATAACAGTTCAAAGATCACTGAGACAGAAACAAATAAAATGAGTTTTATGGCAGAGAAGAGACAAATGAGGCATAGTTAAGAAGGAAAGATGGCATCAGCTAAGACCAAAAAAAAATGGCAGAAGTTTATTCCAATATTATAAGAGGAATTATATAAAACCTATGTAAGGGCTCTGAGAATTTTAAGTATATACATCTAAACTAGTCAGTTCAGGAAAGTCAGTTCTAGAGGAAGTAGAATCAGTTATGAGGACCATCTTTGCAGACGGAGAAGTACCAGGGTCATCTCTCCCGCATTAACTAAGCCATCCATATCTGCTTTTAGAAATCGTTAATATGGGTGCCTTCTGAAAATGTTGTATTACATCATCTTATTGTAGCTAACCTGTAGGATGTCCTCACACACCATCTTTTCTAAAAGATATTTTGAAAGTATAATCCTCTTTCATTGGCTATTATACCGGATGTCTAGTTAGTGTAAAATTGTGGGATGCTAATAACAGGTAAAATTATATGTAATAGATTCTGAAATAGCAGTTTTGGGTTACTCAAAACCCTGTCCTGTGCACTCTGTTTGTGTTAGAATGTGGATTTAATTAGCAGTTTCCTTTGTCTTTTGTTGTCCTGCTTGGTGGAGGAGGCTGGTCGCCTGGGTGGCTCAGTGGGTTGGAGCCTCTGCCTTCGGCTGGGGTCGTGATCCCAGGGTTCTGGGATCAAGCCCCACATCAGGCTCTCTGCTCAGCAGGGAGCCTGCTTCCTCCTCTCTCTCTGCCTGCCTCTCTGCCTACTTGTGATCTCTGTCTGTCAAATAAATAAATAAATCTTTAAAAAAAGAAAAAAGAAAGAAAGAAAGAGGCTAAGTTGAATTACCTGTCTACGTCAGAATGGAATAAAACCCACAATGAAGAGGGAAGAGTAGAAAGAGACAGGAGAGCCAGCAGAGATGAGGGTGGAGAGGACATTAGGAAAGAGGGATTGACAGCTACCTGGGGAGCAGATCCAGTGATGAATGAGGTTTTGGGGACTCTGATGAGATAGGAGAAATTAATACATTTTATTATGTGTCATGCAAAGCATTTCTCTATTTTTCCTCTTTTGTATAAAACACAGCATTCCTTTCAAGCCTTTTATTTTAATGTCTGACTTGTATTTTCTTTTATAAATGACACTCTGCTGAGATCAATCATGAGACAATGTAGGTGAGATGAACATAGAGATATCTATATAGAGACCCATATTATTTACATGTACGCGCACACACACACACACACACACACACACACAGTTTTACAATAGTGGAAGGTTATGACTTTAGGAAAAGAAATACTGACATACACTTACAACAACTTTAGAGACACCATATGTCCTGAGTCCTCTGGGACCTGTGATAATTTCTAATCAGAGTTCAGTACTGACAATCCAAGACTGTTCTAGTAGTGTTTCTAATGAAACAGAAGGATTAAATGGAACAAATAATGCCTAGAGCAATATAAAGAAATCAAATTCTAAAAACAAAACAAAACTCACCCAGCTCCTATGACCACATCATAAAACTTGCCTTTAAATCTTATTTCTCCTTCTTTGAAAGAAGGGAGTATTCATATGGGGAATTTTCCCTTCTAGGTCTCTCTGGCTACCAGGTTGACCCTTCCTCTGAAAAATTCCTAAGGCCCCAAATGTACTATTTACAATAAATTATAATCCCAAACTCATAATTTTAATTGCTTTAGGATGATTTCTTTCACCTCGGTTTGCTGTTCTCCTTGGCTTCCACATGATGTTTTCCTAAAGTTGTTATCCAACAGAGTTTGTTTATTAAAAATGTTGCAGTGAGAACAAGATAGTGATGGATATAAAGAGCCAGAAGGAGTCACTATCACTGAAAATTGCTTTAGTCAGTGCAGTTAAGTGAAAACATATGTTGATAAGAGTCATATTTTTCAGTAAAGCATATTCTGTGGCTTAATTTGTTCTACAAGCCCAACCTCCTCCTCCCACTGTTTCTGTCTAAGCACAGTATTACTTTCTCTCTTTAATTATCTTAACAGCAGCCTGTAAATAAACACAATAGCTTAATTGTACTTATTTGTGAGCTATCTGTTTTAGTGTGGTTCTAAATGATTACCTTTTCCAATTATTTTTGTGAAGCTGCTGCTCATAAAAATAAGATAAAAGCCAGTGGCTATAGTTACAAAGAGTTGAAGAGTACATTAAGAAAAGCAGAGAACTGCATTTTAGGACGAATGGGAAGAGCTTCAGATACCGGCTAATCCTACCTACCAATTCATCACCCTCGTTAGAGACTAAGGCCTAGGTAAAGGACTAGCCAAAACATTCATTGATTATTTGCTGTTTGTTGCTGAGATGTCACAACTCAGACCTCCTTAGGAAGTGTCCATAGAGGAGGATTCTATCTCACTCAGGATTACACTCCTTTTCTGGAACATCCCAATCAAAGACTAGCCTCAGTTTCAGACATCTCCAAATGGTTCGTACAAGCTCTAGGACTCCCTTTGAGATAAGCCAAGGCCTTTGCTCCAACTGCACCATAATTCAACTTCTTTCTTTACACAATCCTGCTTCTCTTTCCTCCCAGTAAGTGTTCCCAGTAGCATTCCCCCAATAAATAGTCTGCGTAGAAATTCCCACCTCAGAGTTCATTTCCAAAGGAATCCAGTCCATAGCACACAGTGGGACCAATATAACAGTGATCTAATTGCCACTTTCAGAAACTAATGAATATTCTAAAGTGTCTGAATTTTTAATCACATTTTAAAGCTCAGGAGATTAAAGAAAATAATAAAGTGACTAATTTGAATTCCTAATCAATTACTCTTCAGCATTAAACTAAGAATTATAAGTTCTCATATCGTTGGAAGTTAGGCAAAGACTAGTTTCTGAACTTAGTCACTTGTATTACGCAAAGATTTACTGAGTCTCTGCTATGTATCCCACATAGTGAAATGAACTAAGAATGTTGAAACAAATATGATAAAGGCCCTGTTATCAAGGAGCAGATATTTAATCAATTATTTGTGACAAAGTGTGACAATAAAGCAACTGAAGTATGTATCATATAAAGACATAAGACAAAGGAAAAATGACTTTTTTAGTTTTGGTGATTCCAAGGAATCTTCATATAGAAGATATTTTAGGTGTAACTATAAAAATCAGTAAAGAGTTAATAGGGTAGGGAAAAAAAGGTGGGAAGAGTAATTCAGGCAAATATAATATCATGTACAAAGGCATGGAGATAGTAAGGACATACTGTGGATTAAAGGAGATGGCTTAGAATTGGAAGAAAAGAAAGAATTCTGAAACATCCAAATCCATATTTTAAAACTTCAAGAACACTGGGTTCTTACATTCCAACTTTTGAAATTTATGCAATACCATAAAAATAAAGTAATGAGTCCCACGATTAAGTAACTTGTTCACATTGGTGAAAAATCTAAAACAATAATTCAGGTCACATGTATTCAATATTTCAATTTAGTGTTTTTCCAATACTTAAAGCATAAAAATTCTACCACAGTTCTATTCCACTCTAGAGGAACAAGACATATAATGGTGACTTGGTTGGGATTACAATAGCCAGTTGTAGTAATTTCTTTTCATGCCATTTTAATAGAGTTTTTAAGAAATTCTGCACTACCCCATTCAGCCTAAATTTTATCTTCTCTAGATTTCTTTCTAAATTATGTTACTTGTCAAAATTATGCCTTGGAGGGGTGCCTAGGTATCCCAGTCTGTTAAGCATCTTTGTTTTGGCTCAGGTCATGATCTCAGGGTTGTACAAGCGAGCCTGGAGTGGCTCCAAGTTTAGCAGAGTCTGCCTGGGATTCTCTTTTCCTCTTCCTCTTTCTTTGCCCCTCCCCCCACATGCAGACATTTACTCTCTCTGTTTCAAATAAATAAATCAATGAAATCTTTATAAAAAAAAAAATTGTTCCGGGGCGCCTGGGTGGCTCAGTGGGTTAAGCTGCTGCCTTCGGCTCAGGTCATGATCTCAGGGTCCTGGGATCGAGTCCCACATCGGGCTCTCTGCTCAGTGGGGAGCCTGCTTCCCTCTCGCTCTCTGCCTGCCTCTCTACCTACTTGTGATCTCTCTCTGTCAAATAAATAAATAAAATCTTAAAAAAAAAAATTGTTCCTTTGATCATTTCTGACCCCAGAGATGTGTGCTCCTTCGGGTCTCAGAACTAAGTCTTCAATAGGAAGGCACTTGAGGGCCTGGCTTCAAATCCTTCTTAATAGAAGTAGAGTATAAATAGACCCAAGCCAATCATACTGAGTTTTTTAGGCCTCTTTTTTCTTATTTCCAACAATTCTGGTTACTTAGAGACATGAAGACCAAATGCTGAAAATTTCTCAAGTTACAGATTCTCAAAAGATAAGTGGATAAGGCAGGTAGAGGCAGGCGTCCAAAGAACTCTGTCCTCTGACTTCCCACAAATAGAGTCAATACACATACATAGTCATGGTTAAAAACTAAAGTGCTCGCTGTATAAACTAACTGTAACATATATGAACTCTCAGGGAGGTTTGTGGTGAAAATAGAGGAGAACAAAGAACAGTTAGTAAAGAAAAAAAAAATCCAATAGCAAGAGATGCCTGGGTTATACCAAAGAGCTATAAAGCCTTCTATTAAATGAGTTAAAATTAATAATATTTGGAAGATTTTATTGCAAAATTTAAGTACACTGAAAAGTTTATAATAGAGTTTATAGTGGTATTATTGACTGATCCACTCATTTTGAAATTGTTATACCTGAGTTACATATAAAAATGCATCATTGCCTTTAAATGAGAGAGCTTCAAAAAAAGACTCACTAGGATTGCCTTGCCAGAAGGTCAGTTAAGTCACGGCGTTTGGCTCAGATCAGGATCCCAGGGTCCTGGATGAGTTCCACATCAGGCTACTTGCTCAGCATGGAGCCTGCTTCTCCCTCTGCCTGCTGCTCCCCCTGCTTGTGTGCTCTCTCTCTCTCTCACAAACAAATAAATAAAATCCTTTTTTTAAAAAAAAAAAAAGGAGGCTCACTGAA
The DNA here is from genome assembly GCF_964662115.1 of Mustela nivalis. Taxonomy (NCBI): domain Eukaryota; kingdom Metazoa; phylum Chordata; class Mammalia; order Carnivora; family Mustelidae; genus Mustela; species Mustela nivalis. Next base: position 51,702,737 of record NC_139020.1, read on the forward strand.
AAAGAGTCAAGTTACTATCTTTCTTATGGAGATAAGTGATATTTGTATGTCAAGTGAATTATCAAGTGGAAAATCCCAGAGAATCTATTACAAATTAGCCGTTCTAATGAGATAAACACTAGATAGCACAATCAATATTTTCATATATGATATCACATAGTTTTATAACACACAACTGATACAATAATTAAACCAATGAAAATATTAACAGAAATTACACTCAGTATTGGGCACATTTATAAAAGTATGTATCAGTTACAGTATATTTTTAACTATAATTAATGCATAAGATGAGAAGGATTTGACTTTTCTTTACAGAGTGCTGGCTGACAACCATTCAAGGTGAGTTGAGACACATAAAGTAAATATTTAGATAAAAATGTGTGTTTATGTATATGGCATTACTATATCAGAAAATCTAATGAGATCCAGTTTGCTGAAAGAAAAGGAAAGGAAGAGGAAAGCAGTCACATAAATGATATAGTAATTTTTAATTCAGAAAAAGAGTTCTAAGTTGATCACCAGTATTTGACATATATCTGTCAACTAGCATTGTTAAAAATATACATGTTTTACTGTGATCTCGGAATGAGAATATTATCATGCTTTTCATTAAACTCTAAGAGAATTTAATTCTGACTCTATTATATTGATTAATAATTAACATATGGAAGTTTTATTCAATTCTGATAAAAATTTTAGTCAAAAATTTAAGATAGGTAGTCACTCCAAGTTAAGTAAAAGGTTCAGGCTGTATTTTTATTTAATGTAATGAAGTTTAAAATACCAGTATTGAGTATCTGCAATTTTTTTGGTAATTTTTAAAGAAAGAATTTATAAATCATTTTTAAGATTTTCATGATTCACAGTATTTTCATGTAAATCATTTCATGACTCACAGTCATGCTGGCTTCAGTATGATCAGATAGCAAGAGATTGTTAACAAAGACTGAAAAATAGGTGGAAAATTGTTCATGTTAATTGTTTTGCCTACATTCTATCACAAACTGAGAATGCAAGAAGAGGGTAAAACACATAAATTTTACCATTAAAAATAATTTAGGCAATAGTTACATGAGCAAGAATGATGGAAATGATATGTTCTATAATGTCCTGCTACAAAGACTAATAACACTTTCTTTAAAAAAAAAAAAAAAAAAAAGCACATTGATATCCTCAAGTGTTCTATTCCTCCACACCACTAAAGGAATCAGATGTTAATGGGGAGATGGGCTGTATGTTCTAAGTGTGTGTGTGTGTTGCGAGCATGTGTGTGCATGTGAGAAAGATAATAACAGATATGCTAAAAGCTAATTTTACATAAGCTATTTAAAAGAATATTTAGACCAAATAGAAACTGGGAAAGTAGAATACAGAACTACATCTATAAATAAATATTATGTAGAAATCATGTTAAAATGTATTTTTTTAAATGACATGATAAGATGTATGTAAATGCCTGCTTTGTGGAGACAGTGGATGAAGAAAATGAAAAGCAATCCAAAAGTACCTTGTAGCTTTGAAAATATTTCTAAGTTGTTTTCAGAAATAAAGTAGACTTCATCAAAGAGAAAAAGAATGGAAATCCCCCAATTTTGGTAAAATGGCAAAGGATGATAAGCTTTGACATGATAGGATATGAAAAATTATGGACCGGGTAGAAGGGAGCTAAAGGAAAGGGCTCTCATCTTCTCAAACTACAGTTCAGAAACTGCCTCACATACAGCCAGATCTATTAGGGGGAAGAGAAATAGACTCAAATGCACAATGATTTCAATGATATTTAGAAGAATTCTGCCAATTATAAGGCAGGCAATTAAAAATTTCATGAAAGGTGATGCAGTTGAAGCCTAAAGAAAGTTTCAAATAGTGCAAAAGAGTCATCAAAAGCAACTGATGATGTAGAGGAAGAAAATGAGATAAATGAAGAGGGAAGAGATAATAATAAATAAAATTACATAAAATGAAATACACACCAGTCTCTATGTGAATATCTTGGAACAGGATAAAGAGCACAAATGAAGTACTTCAGTTTTGAGATGCTATGTACCCACCTCATTAAATATACTTTCTTTTTTTTAATTTAAATTCAGTTAGCCAACATATAGTACATCCCTGTTTTTAGATGTAGTGTTTAATAATTAATCAGTTGCATATATCACCAAGCTACTCCATCTCCCCACCCACTTCCCTTTCCTCAGCATTCAGTTTGTTCAGTTTGTTTCCCAGAGTCATGAGTCTCTTGTGGTTTGTCTCCCTGATTTCTTCCCATTCAGTATTCCCTCACTTCCCCTATGATCCTGTGCACTATTTCTTATATTCTGCAAATGAGTGAAATCATATGATAATTGTCTTTTTCTGATTGACTTATTTCACTTACCATAATACCCTCCATTTCCAACCATGTTAATGTAAATGGCAGGTATCTCTCCTTTCTGATGGCTGGGTAATATTCCATTTTATATATAAACCACATCTTCTTTATCCATTCATCTGTTGAAGGACATCTCAGCTCCTTCCACAATATGGCTAATGTGTACATTGCTGCTATGAATATTGGTGCGCAGGTGCCCCTACATTTCACTCTATATGTATCTTTGGGGCAAATACCCAGAAATGCAATTGCTGGGTCATAGGGTACTTCTATTTTTAACTTCTTGAAGAACCTCCATACTTTTTTCCAGAATGTCTGCACCAGTTTGCATTCCCACCAACAGTGTAAGAGAGTTTCCCTTCCTCCACATCCTCACCAACATTTGTAGTTTCCTGTCTTGTTAATTTTAGCCATTCTAACTAACATGATATGGTATCTTATTGAGGTTTTGATTTGTATTTCCCTGCTGACAAGTGATGTTAAACATTTTTTCATCTGTCTGTTGGCCATTTGTATGCCTTCTTTGCAAAAATGTCTGTTCATGTCCTCTGCCCATTTTTGACTGGATTATTTGTTTTGGGGGTATTGAGTTTGATAAGTAATTTATAGAATCTGAATACCAGCCCTTAATCTGATATGTCATTTGCAAATACCTTCTCCCATTCCATAGGTTGTCTTTTAGTTTTGTTGACTGTTTCCTTTGCTGTGCAGAAGTTTTTATCTTGATGAAGTCCCATTTTTTAGTTCATTTTTGCTTGTGTTTCCCTTGCCTTTAGAGACATGTCTTACCAGAAGTTGTGTCTTCCAAGGTTGAAGAGATTGCTGCCTGTGTTCTCCTCTAGGATATTGATGGATTCCTCTCTCATGTTTAGGTCTTTCATTCATTTTGAGTTTATCTTTGTGTATGGTATAAGAGAATGGTTTAGGTCCATTCTTCTGCATGTGGCTGTCCCATTTTTCCAGCATCATTTATTGAAAAGACTTTCTTTTTTCATTGGATATTCTTTCCTGCTTTGTCAAAGATTAGTTGACCATAGGCTTTCAAAATGGAATTATGGTTGCAGTATAGTTGCTATAGGAAATGAAGATGCTTTAGATTGTGTGACCAGAGGATAGAAAACAACCATGCTTCATGAACATTTTGTATATCACTCAGCATTTAAAAAATCAAAAGGTGTTCTTTTTTCCTCATTTGGTGTGCTTTTTCTTGGTTAACACAACACATAAAATGTTTTCTGATTTTTAGAAAATGCTGCAGATGTCCTTGACAGTAAATTCTCTCATGTAATTTTTAAAAGCTACAAGATTATTGAAAACATATTTAGAATTTTGATAAATTAAAGGGAAAATTACCTTGATGTTTTTATAGCTTTTATCGGGTAACATTGCCCTTTGAACAAATTACGTATAATTATGCCCCAGTGCGCATTCATTAAGTTTAGAGTCATTCTGTATACAGAGAATTTGAATTTTATTTTCGTTCTTAGTTTTGGAATGGGGTTCATCTGACATGATAATTTATTTTATTTAGTTAGTTAAGTGCAGAGTTTTATAACTAAAATGATAGACCTACTTTAGCAAATGAAGAGCCCATTTAGCTATTAAAATTCCTATTAAAAACCTGTATTCAAAACAATATGTACAATGCCAATTTTGTACATGAGGAATATTGACATGTTTTTGAAGCAAAAAAAAAAATGGAGTTTCATTAAAAATATCAGCATGTTTTTATGCCAATATAAGAGGCTGAGGGATAAGAGAAAAAGGAAAATTTAAAAGAAAAAAGGAAAATAAATCACTGGCTTAAGTCCTTAAGATATAGAAGGATACATGACCAAGCAGATTGTTGGATTAGGGTTGTGGATTTACAGGTAATTTTCTGTGTTTTCCCTTTTTCTAAGCTTTTCTTTATTATAGTAATAGTGTCTTCGCAAATATAAGAGAAAAAATTAAAGCAATGTATTTTTAACTCTTTACAAGTAGCTCCAAGCTTAAGACATAAATGTTTATTTAGACCAGAGCAATAGCAGTGCAAAAGATCTTTGGAAATTCAAACAGTAGGAAAGTAGATGATTGAGATTACCTCTGCGATTGATTTTACTCAGCAAATATGATTTTTCATTAGTTTTTAAGAAACAAAGTAAAAAAAAAAAACGAGTGATTTTCCTTTATTATTATATCATATGTGTGTATCCTGCTTTCTTTCCTTCAAAGTACTCTCATAAAACATGTGTTTTTGACACCAAAGCTTAAAATCACTTTCCTTGCTAATTCTGTAAAGAAGACAGTGAAGGAGGTCCCTCCTAACCACCTCTGGCCACCCACATTGGGGTGTTGAAAGTATTTCCCTATGTACCAAATAACCCCAGCAGGAAAGAAACAAGATCCTATACTCAGTGTGTATCTTTAGACATTTCTGACGAGTAGAAAGAAATTTCAATACCAGCAGAGTGTTTCCACAAACTGACTACATACAAACATTTTTGCTCAGGAACAAAGCTACACCCCTCCTGAAGCATCTCCTTTGCCAGTTACTTTGTTCAACGCAATTTGTTCTTGAGAAAATATTTTCCCTGTAATTCTATCCAGCCAGTGGATCCTTAAACACTCTGTCTTCTAGGTGTGGGTTGTTAAAGTTAAACCATCTGCCTTTCCAGAATATTTTGTATAATTATGTTATGGGTCAGAGAAAAATAACTTTTTCTTATTTGTACCATTTTTCTGTTGTTCACTGCTTCTCAGAAGTAGATATGTCCATTGCCCATTGGCCCATCAGGCATCAACTTGATCTTTACTCTCAGTTACTACTTCATACTTAGAGAGTGCAAACTTCTATTGCACATGTGCTTTCTAAGTAAGTTATCATAATACCCACAGGGCAGCTGCATAGTTTCAGTTATTAATAATAATGTCCTGAGTGAGAAGGAATTTACTTTTTGAAGTTAGATTATTTACGTTCTCAGTTGCTACCCACACATTTTTGGGGGGTTCGGTTTTGGGGCATGTTTTATTATTATTTTTTCTTGAGTTTAAATTGTCTAAAATGTGAAGCTCAGCAGTTTCAGAAGTCATATTTAATACCCATAATTCAAAGATGAAAAACATTTATGTCCTCACAAAACAATATTCTTACCAAAGTATATTTCATCTGGTCTAAATGCGTTTATAGTACATTAATCCTTATCAAAACCACATTGTCTTGAGTGTCACTTACTATTCTGTTCAGCTTACCCTTCCCCTTCTTTCATGATTAGCACTTTTTAAAGAAGTGTATAGCTTTATAACTGATGTTCTCTGTTTGCTATGTATTTTCTAACTAACAAAGCAAACAAAGTTTCTGGAACAGCTCCTCTCACCACTATCGACCTCACGCCAAGCCCAGAGAATGTTCTCAGGGAGGAGGCAGCCACTCCTTCCCCTGGGAAACACTAAACTAAAGATCTGAATAAACTGAAGGAACTTTAGTCCACTGAGACAACAAATATCTGTGAATCATTCTTTGCTGATTCTATTTCATCTCTTACTGTCATTCCTATAAAATAAGAAAGTCATTGTGGTTCCACAGATCCAAATCTATAGTAACAAAGTTAGGTATTATGTTCAAGTATAAGTGGTCTGAAACAGAAGATTCAAATGAGTTGTCAAGTAGTGCAAGAATGTGGTATCCCCTTGAGTAAGATCTGTGGATTGATACAGCTTTTGGTTCCCAAACACAAATTACTTCCTTTATCAAGATGTTGGTATCTGAAAGATTGAAACATGTGACATCTGTCTAATAAGAAAGAATGTTTCTTTATGTCTAAGAAGTATTCTTCCCATATAAAATTAAACTTGGACACAGCTGAACAGAGGCAAAGAGAGGTCAGGAATTATTTAAGATGAGAAAAAGTGAAGCTAAACAAAATATAACATAACAAATGTATAAATAGAATAATAAATGAAATAATGAAAACATGATTTCCAACAAGGATATGGTCCATTACATCAAATAAATTTCTTACAGTATATCACAGAATTCCAGTTAAATTGTGAACCATTCTTCAATTTAAAAACAAATATTTGCATTTTCACCATGGCCCACAAGATAAAGTAAAATATATATCCCTTCCTAAAATATATAAGACCCTTCATTATCTTCTCTCATTCTGGTTTTTCTAATCCCTCCATACTGTGTTCAGTCATATCAAATGATTAGTTAATCTCCAAAAATATCATTCATTTCAAAACAGTGTTCTTTCTGTCTAGAATGCTTTGGCCATTTATCTCCTTGTATTTCTTTTATATTTCCTAGCCTGATATATTTCTACGTAATATAAAGACTATTTAAATGTTCCTTCCAGTGCAAGTTCCTTCTCTTTTTAAAAATTTTATATTTTCAGTGTTCCAAGATTCATTGTTTATGCACCACACCCAGCGCTCCATGCAATATGTACCCTCCTTAATATCCACTACCAGGCTCTGAGGTCTCTGTAAGTTCCTTCTGATATATTCCTGTAACATATCCTACATATCTTTATTACAGTCTTTGCCACATTACCATATAACATCAACATGTCTATGACATCGCCTAATCCATGTAAGGCTGGAGATCATATTTTGTTCATTTTAGTTTTTGTAATATTGTATGCCATATTGAAAACAAATTTTTTGTTGCTGTTGATATGTTTAAGAGAAAACAGTGATTGAAGGACATCTGTTTGGATGCTTTTCTCATAATTAGTTTAGTTTGTCCGTAAGAACTATTCTAATTATTCAAAACTCATTGGTAAGGGGAAACCGTCTTAAGGCTTTCTTCTGATTAAGACATTTATAATTTTCCTACAAAGAGTACTTCTTGACATCAACTCATTTCTGATGTAGCTGTCAAGCCCCAAATTTTTCAAAAATATATATATATATTCCTATTAGTGATCAAAGCAAATATGTTTCCTCAGGAAACAGTACTGTATATATCACTTAGCAATTTTTATACTAGATACTATGAAGATACTGAAGTGCTTACTAAGTCATTAATAAACCACTTACGAAATGATAATACTTAGAACTATTGGTGTTGCAATTGATTCAACGGTATGATTTTCATAACATTTTGTCATATATAACAAACAATTATCTTCTCTTTATCAGACCAAAATACTCAGATTTGAAAATGTAGGTCCACAGAGAAATCTACATATAAATGTTTATAACAGCCGTTTTCATAATTTTCAGAAAATGGAAGAATGAAGATGACCTTCAAAAACAAATGGATACACAAGCTGTGGTACATTTATACAATGGGATACCGTCTAGTGATAAGCAGCAATGAGCCATCAAGTCACGCCTTGATGGATAAATTTTTAAAGCATGCGGCTAAGATAAAGAAGCCAGTCTGAAAAAAACTGCCTAATACATGATTCCACTTATATGATACTCTGGAAAAGGCAAAATTATAGAGATAGTAAACAGAGTAGTGGTTTTCAGGGAATTGAAGGCAGGGCATTGAAAAGGGGATTTCTTTATAGTGCTCTGTAACTATTTGGAATGGTACTATAATGGTAGGTACATGATTAGAATGATCCACAATGACTTCCTCCCAAAGACAACGATATGAAAAGGTAGAAAATAACTACACCCAGGTGACCAAAGTTAAAATCAATAGAGATAAATCCTATTGGTAGTATGTACCCTTGGTGTGATGTGACATGAATAGCATTTTTCCTCTGTGATTTTTCTCCCCGAATACATAACCCTATATATCCATGACAGAAAAAAGACAAATCCCAGTTGAGGGATATTTTGCAAAATAACTGACTCGCACTCCTCAAGAATGAAGTCAAAAACAAAGAAAGTCTGAGAAATTTCACAACCAAAAGTAGCCTAAGGAGAAATGATGATTAAATGTAATGTACTATTTAGAATAGGCTCCTGAAACACACAAAATAAAGACAATAGGGGAAAACAAGGGAAATCTGAATAAAGTGTGGTCTTTTGTTTATAATAAGTTATCAATATTGCAAAATAATATTGCACTAGACAATCTCTTCTTATTAACCTGCCCTTTCTCATCTCTCTCTCTCTCCGATATAAACACACACATATGGAGCATACACACACTAGTGACTCACACAATGCACAGAAACTGACAAACTATAGCATTGTTATTGTCCACCTTCCGTTACTCCATTCTTACTGCACTGCAGAGAAGACATAACTGAGAAAAATTGGGGGTATTTATCTACCATCTATGATAAAGGTTACCTCTAAACTACTATGCTTCCAAATGTTGGAGTCTTAAGTTAGAAAGACAAAAAATCAAAATCGTTTTTATTCTTTTATAGATCTTGTTTCTGATGAATCTTCTCAATTGATTGGGACTTTGTATGATTTTTAAAAAGCATGTATCGCAATCAGAAGGAAATTTTTTAATATTTCCATCCTTCACAGAAATGGGTTTGAATATTACTTATCTTTCTAAATCTGCCCCCCCCTGGAAATAACTATTTACACCTATAGTGTCTTAATGCATGCGGGAAAGGTTTCTAGGAAAAACATGAAGTCACAAGATTACTTTTAGTGCCTTTAATCAAAAACTTTAGACCAACAAACCAGTTAGCAGATAATGAGCATAGCATTAAGCATCCAGTTTCTGTAAAAGCTAATTCTCGAGACTCATCTGTTGTTATCCCATGTGTGCATTTCAGAACCCATGCAATGCATAGAGTAAGTTGGTAGAGGCCATGTGTTATATCAAAGCTCAGGGAATGTGCGTGTTTCAAAACAATTGAGTGTGGCCTTAAAAAGCTAGTAAATTCAGTATGCCACCACTAGTGAAGAAACAAAACTGTGGCTGCGTAAAATTAAGCTTTTGGCTCAATTTTCCTAAAAAGCTGGCTAAGAGAACCTGGGTGGCTCAGTTATTTAATCAACTGCCTTCGGCTCAGGTCATGTTCCTGGAGTCCTGGGATCGAGTCCTGCATCAGGCTCAGAGCTCCATGGGGAGTCTGCTTCTCCCTCTGACCTTCTCCCCTTTCATGTGTTCTCTCCCTCTCTCTCAAACAAAGAGATAATTTTTTTTTTAAGTGGGCTAAAATATTATTGAATTAGAGAACACTTAATTTGGTGCTGAGCTTCCATTTTGGAACCTGTATTCAGGTAAAACAGAAGAAATAAAATAATTCAAGGAATTGGGCAATAATATTTGGAGTACCACTCAAAACTGTAACTAGATAGGCATTTTTAAGATCAAATGACGTACATACACATATGCGTATGCATATGTGAGAGATAGAGAGACAGGGACAGAAGGAAATACAGCTGGAATATTTAAATGCAATCTCAATAGATCTCTCTACTTCGCAAAGTAAACTGCAGAAGTCAGAAATTATTTTTCAAATAACATTTCTTTTCTTTTTTTAAGATTATTTATTTATTGATTTGACAGACAAAGATCACAAATAGGCAGAGAGGCAAGCAGAGAGACAGAAGCAGGCTCCCCGCTGAGCAGAGAGCCCGATGCATGACTCGATCCCAGGACCCCGAGATCACAACCCCAGCAGAAGGCAGCGGCTTAACCCACTGAGCCACCCAGGCGCCCCTCAAATAACTTTTCTAAAGCGTTTATTACCCTGTTTATTTTTGTTATTAACAAAAAAATTTCAGAAGTGTTAGATTTAACTGGCAAATGCAAAGACACACCAGAATAATAGATTATCTTTGATATTTGGCTCCTTTTCAACTGACAAGCTCTGGAAGTATTTTTGTAATCAGATATATGCAAGGATGATGTCATCGTCATAATTTAAAATTATGTGAAGAAGTGTTTATTATCACATTTCTCATATGAAAAACACTCTGGGTCAAATTGGAAAGCATTTAAAAATTTTGCTTCTGTTTCCTGATATGCTGAGAGCCAATATGACAGCTCTGGTCTTTGGTAGTTGATTAGAGAAAGGGTAACAGTTCATCATTTTCTATTCTTTAATCTATCAGTTTCAAGAGCAATGTAGAGCTGTTGGTTTATTTGCTATTTGTATACTAACAAATAATTAAGATAAAAGAGGATCACACTGAAAAAGCCATGAGGCAGATAAAAATTTTAAATGACTTATCAAATCATTGGCAATGCAATTAAAACTGTATATTATAAAAATTAAATTGAGTGATTTATATTATGGTAAAATTATTATAAATCTCTATGCATGACAATTTTCTCTGTTCTTTATTGATCTTATTTTTTAGACCTTGCTGATTCAACATTGATGTAGTCATTCTGATCAGTCAGATATGGTCCCCTGGCTTTCAGCACTATGTGCATTTCTGTGAAGTAGATACCATTCACCAATTTTTACAGATAGCAAAGTGGATCTCGAGATCAAGGAAAACTCATCCCAGTACATGCAGAGAGAAGTGGTAGAGCCAACACTAATGACCAGTTAGTTTGGCTCCAGATTCATGTTCTTAACTATTTTTTTACCTCTTTTTATTTGTCAATTATACTTCAGTAAAGCATGTTTAACTAGTATGTTAAATTCTTTCAATTCACTTAGACCCTTATTGATGTTGAAAATAAGATAGAATCATGTCATCAAAACAGAACATTATCTCTCCATGTTAAATTACAACTATAGGATAGAATACTTAAAGTATTACTCAGCATTAATGCTTAATTTTGAAAATACACAATGCAGATATTATTTTAAAAATTTCTACTACACAGAACATGTTAAATTGTGTTTGTACTGAAAACATCAAATTGTTTATCATGTTGTCATTTTTTCCTTGTGGTTTTGAGCTTAAAAACTGTCATTTAGTAATAACTTACTCTTACTAATATTAAGTAATTGTATGTAGCTAAATGAATACTTGTTCTTGCCTGTGGAATTATGATATCATTATAAATTTGGGATCCAAGGTCAGAAGTTATACCTTAAGTTCAGTGGGCAATCTCTTTTATAAGAAAACCAGTGACTGACTAATTATCTCTAAATATTTATAATTATTTTAGCAGATAAGTAAATAAATATGTAAAGTCATAATAACAAAGCTTCACTCCATCCTCCTTGGTATGGAGAGATGTGAAGATAAGTTTTTTTTCATAAACTATTTTGATTTTGTCCCAACAAAGTTAATAGAAGGAGAAAATTTTCTAATAATTTATTACCTTTCATTTTTACCTTTCAAAAATTCCTAATGGTGAATTTATTAATCAGCACTATTATATAAATATTTTACATATATGCTGCATTTGCAAACTAATAAAATTATAATGACATTATTGAATGGTGGTATTAAAAAGTATGCATTTCAACTTTTCATAACTTACCATTTCAAAAATGTATTTTCCTGAGCAAAATTTCTGAAAATGTGACATCTTTTCCCCTAAGTGGAGTAATATCATTATAGAATTTCTAAAATTACTGAATATTGTAGATAATCACTGCCTTTTTCTAATAACCTGACAGACTCTTCACAAAACATTTGATCATAACACCAGATGAAAAAATTAACTCTCTAGTTCTATCTTCTTTGCAGAATGTGATTGTAGAAAGAGGTTATTTTGGAAGGTTGGGGCAAAAGGAAATAAGTTTAGGCATATTATACTTGATGTCCAGATGAAAAGCTTCCAGAAAAGATGGGAGTCACATAATTGGGATTCACAAACATAGTAGAGACTGAGTAAGTGAAGTTCTTTTTACTCCAGAGTATGCAGGAAAACTATAACCTGGGTTAAATTATATTGGGTGTTTCTGTTTTTTTATTCTTTTTTTTTTTTTTTTTTTTTTACTTTGGGGGATCCATACAGCTGTGCCTGTTGTCATAGATTCAGTGTGAGAACAGAATTTTTTTTGTTTACCTTTTTTAAATTTTTTAATCTTTTCTATCAGTATCAAATTTAAACTCTTAAAAAAGAACCAATTGAGGGGCTCCTGCATGGTTCAGTCAGTTAAGCATCTGCCTCAGCTCAGGTCATGGTCCAAGGGTTCTGGGATTTCACTTGGGGAACCCTGCTCAGTGAGGAGCCTCCTTCTCCCTCTCCCTCTGCCACTCCCCTGCTTGTGAGCACGTTCTCTCTCTGTCAAATAAAATAAAATCTTTTAAAGAAAAGAACCATTTGAGGTTAAAGATGGGGAAAGGATGAAGGGGTAGAGCTCAGAGGATTTTGAGGGCAGTGAAAATACTGTATATGATACCATGATGATGAATACCCCTCATTGTACATCTGTCCTAGCCCACACAATGTACCCCACCAATAGTGAATTGTAACATAAACTATGCACTTTGGGTGATTATGCTGTGTCAATGTAGTTATCATCTGTAATAAATGTATCACTCATGTGGGGGATGTTAATAACAGAGTCTACGCAAGTGTGGCAAGGGCTACCCTCGAAATTTCTTGCACCTTCCTATTCATTTTGCTGTGAACCTTCCTGCCTAAAAAAAAAAAAAAAAAAAAAAAGTCTCAATATTATTAAATGTTAAAAAAAAAAAGAGCGAATATCTTCAGATGTCTTTCAAATGGAATAAGCCAATAAAAGACAGTGTCTTTTGTCCAACTTGTAAGCAATCTCTGTGTCCACTCCTATTTGGATGCCACCGTGTAAGATTCAATTAATCCTGATCATCAGAGGTAAGCAGGTTCTATTAAAGAGACACCAGTAATTTAGGCATTTCTACCTGACTTCACCTTTTCCTTTCATGACAACTTTGAAATCTGTAATCATTATTCTTGGGGTGCCTGGGTGGCTCAGTGGGTTAAGCACCTGCCCTCAGCTTAGGTCATGATCCCAGGATCCTGGGACCAAGCCCCCAAAGGGCTCCCTGCTCCACAGTAAGCCTGCTTCTCTCTCTGCCTGCCACTTCCCCTACCTGTGTGTTCACTCACTCTCTCTATAATAAATAGATAATAAGTAATAAATAATAAAAATAATAAATAAATAATAAATAGATATAAAAATAAAAAATGTATAATAAATAAATAATAATAATAAATAGATAAATCTTTTTAAGAAATCATTATTCTTGAAACATTTGAAAAAACTAACTTCTCACAAATGTTTTCATATATTACAGTTTGAGAAAAGACTAGTTTATATTCTACATTTCACAGCATTCACTCCACAATCTATTTAATTTCCTATAAATTTGAAATTGAAGAATACTTTTTGGAAACCAGCAGAACCCGGGGAGGTTCATGCTAAATATTCCAAACAAATAAAGGGTGAATATGTCTGACTCTTTGTTTTGCTATTTGTACTATAATGTAACAATGATATTGAAGCCAAACAATAGAAACTTTCTTTCAAAAGTTTCCTTTCTTTGCTTGAATTTTTCAAACTCTTTAACAAATTCTTTAGTTTCTTATTATAATACCAAAAATAGCAGCCAACTTGTTCTTAAGCAAATGCTCAGTTTAGGACTGTGTCCAATTATTTTCTTTTAAACTTCTGACCTGGTGAAGGAAATAGGGCCTCTTTCCAATAGGAGAGTTTACTTTTTTTTGTCATTTTTAGGTGGGGGAGCACTGGGAACAGGAATAAAAACAGGCTTCATCTCATTTGTCTCTTTCCATGGGCATAAGGCCAGAGAGTCAGCATGCCTCCAAGTTAAAAAGAGCTGAGAGTGTTATAAAACATATTTCCACCTTTCTGCCCTTTTTGGGTTGAAAACAGGGTGGATTGTCTGCCTCAGCAGCTCCCAAAGTTAGTCATAAAAAGATATGGGAGGGCTCAGAAAATCCTACTATCTAGAATGACATTCTTAGCTACGGGATTGAAAGCTACATTAGAAAAAGGCAAGATTTAATAACATAAAATACCAAACTTCATGGAAATATTGTTTTGGGGAAAGGTGAGGACTTCACAGATTTTAAGCATACTCCAAAGCATACCACAGGGGCTCTGGACACACCTCCTCCACACTGACAGTTTCTAAAACAAACTTTTTCACCAGCCCTAATGGCAGATTCAATGGACTGTATCACTCAATTAAAGATAATTCCATTTGCTTGGTTTTGTTTCACCAAAAGTCAAACTGACCTTTGCCTGTGTAAGTAAATTGCAAGGGCATCTAGTCCTCAGGTCCTCATCAATACCTACAGGAGATACATCTTCCTTATATAGCAATTCAATAGAAAATAAGACCCATTTTTTGCTATATTCTGTACCGTACCAATTTCATAGTCATTTCAGTCTCTGTGGAATTAATTTCTTTATGCCATGATACAATAAAAAAGAGATAATAAATTATGACTTTTCAAATTAGGAAATCAAGAAATAGAGTTAAGATTTCCAAATCAGAATGACTTTCTTAGCGCCAATACTGGTGTATGCCAAAATGTAAAGGGATCATAAGACAGAGACAGGAGTATGATAAAAGTGAATTTTAAGGTATCTAGAAGTAAAGGACAATAAAATATTCTCAAATGAGTTGGTGATTCGAAATGTAATGTATTGACACTAAATGCTCTCATCTCATCTCACATAAAAATGTTATATATTTAAGAGTTTTAATGCCTCCATCATTCCCTCCCATATATTCTAGTCCTTTTTCTTTTTTACAATAAATCACATAATAGTCTTTCAAAAACTTATTCTATTATCCTTTCTCAGATGTCTTATTCTTCTCTCTTATTTCATGGTTATATATCTTTCCAACCTGAGTCATTTCCTAACCTCGCTTTAGAATTGCCTCCGGCTAAAATTTGTTTCGCTTTGTCTCGCCTCGGATCAGGTAAATTAAACATGCTGGGGAAGGTCCACCAATACCACCAAGCATGAGCAGAAATTTAATTTGGGCAAAATAGCAGAAAATACTGAAGCCTAATTTATCAAATAACACAATTTAAGGTCAAAATATTTCTTGGTGTTAGCACAATCCTAGAATTATAAATTTCTTGGTGTTAGCACAATCCTAGAATTATAAATTTCTTTCTTCATTTTCCAGTTGTTAATGTTCAAAGCATAAAACAGTGGTATAAAGAATGACCTTTTCAAACTTTTCTTCTAAAGCATCTCTGACCAACCTTCCCAAATGGTCAGGAATTGAAATATTTTTCAGCGCTGACTTTTAGTTCCAAGTTCCAAGTTCCAGGCAAGCCAGGCATACACCACTAGTTTGTATGTGTGTGCATGTGTGTGTGTTTGTGTACGTGTGTGTGTGTGTATGTTCAGTTGAGGAGGATGCTTGGAATATTTTGGGTAGGTTTTGAAAGAATATAGTTTGAAGTGGCATATGAAAAATAGGAAATTTTTTAACAATGAAAAATATTTAAAGACCCAGGTTAGCTTTAAAAGCCATGCAACCTTGCATTCTTTACTGAATCTTTGGCCAGTTTAATATAAAGTCATGGTTGATTTGTAGTGACGAAAATTCTCCCTTTCCATCCCTGGACTTCAGATAAAAGCAGTGTGTCCCATTCAACATGTAGCTTTCAACACCCTGTCAGCACACGGCAACATGCCTTGGCAAATTTAAGGAATTACTATTCGTACATCCCAACTCTAATAAAATATAGACTACTAAACTGTTGAGATATATATTTATAGCTAGACATCTATATACAAATATATAAAATAACAGGTATTTGTTTATTTTATTGTGAAATATAACACATATGAAAAGTACACAAATTATAAATACACCTATCAAAGGATTATCTTAATTTTGCCACTGTCAGCCTGGCCAAGAAGTCATCGGTACCTTAGAAGCTTACCTCATTTTTACTCCCAAATACTATCCCCTTTTCTCAGAAGTAGATCACTGTCCTGATTTCAATAATAATTGCTTGTGTGCTTTATTCTTGTCTTTATCCATCAAGTGTAGACCCTTTATATCTCTAAACACTACTGTTGTACATTACCAGTCTTTTCAGCTTCTATAAATAGTATCGAACACTATGTATTTTTTGTGTATCTGGCATCTTTTGCTCAATTTGATGCCTGTGATGTTTATCATGATGCTATGTGTTGTGGTTCATTCATTACCACACAGAATTCCATTTTATAACTACAACAAAATTTATGTAACCATTTCAATGACAATGAACATTTGGATTGTTTCCAGTTTGCAGCTGACAGGAAAAAAAATCTGCACTGAAAATTATTGTAATGTCTTTTGCTGCCCACGTTTTCTGTTGTGCTATACTTACTAATAAAATTATTAGATTATAGATATGAGTAGCTTTCATTTTCAGTAGATGATATAAAGCCATTTTCCAACATAATTCTGAAAATTTATATTGCAACCACCAGTGTAGGAGTCATCATAGTTTTACATTGTTTTCCACTTTTGGTATCGTCAGTCTTCTTCACACTGGCCATTTCCTGATTATTCTCTTTCAAATATTTCATTTTAACAGTATCTTTTCTGGAGTGTCTGTTCAAGTCTTCTGCACATTTCCTTAGTAGAGTGTCTGTATTTTTTTTATACTTTGTAGGAATCCTTTATATGAATCTTTTCTTAGTTATATATGTTTCAAATATCATCTCCCACACTACAGGATTTTGAAAAAAGAAGTTGAGTACAGTTAGCTTTGCCTAACATTTCCTCTATGGTTGGTTATTTTCTGTCACTTGTAGAAAAAATATTACCTTACCCTAAAGACATGAACATGTTTTCCACTACCACCTTATAGAAGTCATTTGAACCTTTAATCTACCTGAAATTGATTTTTACATATGAAATTATATAGAGGTTACATTTTACTTTTTAAATCGTGAATTTTACAATTTTTCCACAGATCATTTCTTGAAAACACTACCCTTCCCCTCTTTATCAAACATCAACTGTCTAAATATTTATGGGTCTGCATATGAAATCAATATTGTCTTATGTTCCTTTATCAGTCTTGTCTGGAAACAGAGCCACGCTGCCTATATTACTGTAGCTTTAAAACAAATCTTGAAATCTGGTAGAGCAAGTTGTTCCACTTGCTTATTCCTTTCATAATTAAAAAAAAAATTTGTTTTTGGAATTTGTATATAAATTTTAGCATTAGCTTACACAGTTCTAAGGACATGCACACAAACTCACATGCACATTCACACACACAAAGCAATTAAGATTGCTTTGAAACTATAGCTCAAGTTTGGGATAACTGACTTCCTTACAGGACTGATTACTCAAAACTATAAATAAGGTAGATCTTCCCATCTGGCTAGGTTTTTATTTAATTATCTGTATAATTCTATAGTAACTTATTAAAATAAACTTTTCTATAAGAAGATATTAGATACCTCTGCTTAGGATAATTTGTAAGTATGTCATATTTTATGGTGTTAGGTGACATATTTACATTTCATTTTCTGTTTGCTGCAGTTTATACAAATATAGCTGATTTTTGTATATTGACTTAGTATACATCAGCCTTATAAAATTGCTATTAATTCTAATATGTTATTCATATGTTCCCTTGGGTTTTCTATATACATCATTAAATTTTCTAAATATTCACATAATTTTCACCTTCCTAATACCTATTATTTTAATTTCATTGACATACCTTGATATATAATTACTGAAATAGTTGGACTTAGATCTATGGTATTATAGTTTCCTTTCAGTTTGTCCTATCTCATGTATTTCTTTCTTTCCTTTCTTGCATTCATGTGTGCTTTCTGATCTCTGTTACCTTTAGGACTATGATCCATTTGGAGTTAATATTTGCATATCATGTGAAATAAGGATTGAGGCCCATTTTGTATAAAAAAAGAAATTGTTTAGAACCATCTGT
Source organism: Mustela nivalis (assembly GCF_964662115.1). Lineage (NCBI taxonomy): Eukaryota > Metazoa > Chordata > Mammalia > Carnivora > Mustelidae > Mustela > Mustela nivalis. The sequence continues at coordinate 51,720,823 of NC_139020.1, forward strand.
TGAAAAGACCACACTTTCTCCATTGATTTAATGTGGCACTTTGCTCTAAAATCAATGACCAGGTAAACCATGTCTATTTACTATCTGTTTAATTCACCTGTATTTATATTTTGTATTGGTTAGAGTGGATTGATAGTAAGTCTTAAGATCAGGTAGTAAAAGTTCCCCAAATATATTAATCACTTTCAAAAGTGTTTTATCTTTTCTAAGAGATTTTGCCATTTCATGTATATTTTAATCAGCTTTTCAACTTCATAAGAAACTTATTAAGATTTTGATTGAGGTCACATGAATATATAAATCAATTAGGAAAGAATTGCCATTTTAGCAATATTGAGTCTTTCAATCCATGATCATGCACATCTCTCTACATATTTAGGTTCACTTAACTTTCCATTTCTAGTGTTTTATAGTTTTCATAATATAGGCCTTTATTCCTAAGTAGTATTTTGATGCTATCATGAATAAAAAAAATTTGTTATTTTCTCAGTTTTCATTGGTAGAACATAAAAATACAATGGACTTTTATGTATTGACCTTATATCTTGGACCTTGCTACAGTCAGTTAAGAGTTCTTTATTCTGATTTCCTTTAGAGTCTTCCGCATATTAGATGATGTCTTATGCCTTTATTTCTTTTCCTCACCTGTAACACTGGATATGACCTCTGGAACGATATTAAAATGGTAAGAACAGACAGACTTGTCTTGTTCCTGGCCTTAGTTAGAAAGCATTGAATTGGGGCTCCTGGGTGGCTCAGTTGGTTAAGCAACTGCCTTCAGCTCAGGTCATTATCCTGGAATCCTGGGATCGAGTCCCACAACTGGCTCCCAGCTCCGTGGGGAGTCTGCTTCTCCCTCTGACCTCCTCTCTCATGCTCTCTCACTCTGTCTCTCTCTCTCTCAAATAAATAAAATCTTAAAAAAAGAAAGAAAGCATTGAATCTTTCACAATGGAATATGAGGTTAACTGTAAGTATTTCATAGATGCTGTTTAATCAGGTGAAGAATTCTGCTTTTATTGTTAGTGTGTTCAGAGTTTATGTAATAAAACTTTCGAAATTTGTCATTATTTTTGCATCCATGGAAATAATCATACATTTTTATTTCAGTCTACTAATATGGTAAATTACATTAATTTATTTTTACATGTTTAGCCAAACTTTGCATTTTTTAAATAAATTCCACTTGGTCATGATGAATTTTCCTTTTAAAATATTGTTGCATTCAATCTGTACATATTTTTAAGGGGTTTTGCATCTATGCTTTGTGAGATCTTGGTTTGTAGTTCTCTTTTATGGTGTTACTCTCGATCTAATTTTTAAGTAGGATAATCCTAACCTCATAAAATGAGTTGAGAAGTGTTCTCTCCTACTCTATTTTATTAAAGAATTTGTCTAAAATTGGTATTATTTCTCCTTTATATTTTGTATAGAATTCACTAGTGAAGCCAACTTGGTCTGAAGTTGTCTTAGGGGAAAGATTTTTAGTTACAAACCCAGTTTATTTCATTTACTTCAGACTGTTCAAATTTTCTATTATTGTTGGGCTAGTTTGACTAATTTGTATCTTTACTGAAATTTATATTTCGTACGTTTTTTCAATTTTGTTTTAAAGATTTTATTTATTTATTTGACAGAGAGAGATCACAAGTAGGCAGAGTGACAGGCAGAGAGAGAGGAAAGGAAGCAGGCTCCCCACTGAGCAGAGAACCCGACGTGGGACACGATCCCAGGACCCTGAGATCATGACCTGAGCCGAAGGCAGAGGCTTTAACCCACCAAGCCAGACTCCCCCGGTTTTTCAAATTTATTTGGCATAAATCTCTCCCCTCTTTCTTTACTGGTGTCAGTAATTTAACATTTTCTTTTTCTTTTTCAATCAGTTTGGCTAGAGTTTTATTAACTATATTGATTTTTCAAAGAACTAGAATTTGGTTTCATTGCTTTTTCCCTATTGTTTTCTGTGTTCTGTGTTGTTGATTTCTGATTTTTTTCTTCATTATTCACTTTTATATGTGTGCTTTGGGTTTTATTTGCTATTTCATTCTCAGTTTCTTAAGGTAGAGGATTAAATCATTGATTTGAGATTGTTCTTTCTAATAATGGCACTTAAAAACATTAACTTCTTTTAAAGCACTGCTTTTTCTGTATCCTACAAATTTTGATGTATTTCCATGAACATTCATTTCACAATATCCTAATTTATTCTTTTCACTTCTAACCTTTCTAAATCTGAATTCTGATTTATTTGTTGATCCTATAATTAGAAGCACATGGTTAGTTTCAAATACTTGAGGTTTTTCTTGTTATCTTCTTATTAATGTTTCTAGCTGAATTCTATTGTGGTCAGTAAACATTTTCTGCATAATTTCAAACATTTTAAATTTATTTTGATGAGTTCATGCATGTTTGTATCTTGGGTAATATATAATATGCACTTAAGGAGAATGTGAATTCTGTTGTAAATTTTTTAATATATAAATATCAGTTAAGTTGGTGTGGTTGATAGCACTGTTCAGACCTTAGACTTTCCTCCTGTTTTGACTAGTTCTTTCAATTGCTGAGAGAGCCACTATGATTGTGGAATTATTTCTTTCTTCCTTTAATTCTGTCAAAATTGTTCCATGTGCTTTGAAGCTTTGTTTTTGAAAATATACACATTCATAATTGTTCAATATTCGTGTCATGCTGAACGTTCATCATTACAAAGTGTCCCTCTTATGTTTGCTAATAAATTTTACTTTAAAACCCATTTTTCTGATATTAATGTAATCTCTCTAGCCTTCATAAGATTACTCTTTGCATGATATATTTTTCTCATCCATTTTTTTTACTTTCATCTTGTGTATGTGTTGAAAATGTCTCATGAAGACAGCATAGAGTTGCATCTCTTTTTGTATCTGTTTTTTGGCTATTCAGATAGTCTCCGCATTTTATTGGGAGTATTTAGTCAACTAAAGTTTAAAATAACATAGGTCTAACATTTGACTTCTTGTTTTGGATTTGTCTCTCTCTCTTTTTTTTTAATCTTCTCTTTCTCCTTTCCTAATTTTTTACACTATAATTTAAATATTTTCAGAATTCTCTTTTAATTTTAATTTTCCCACTGCCTTTTTACTATTCTTTTGTGCATCATTTTCATAGTGGTTCTCATATAAATATGATATTTAACAAATCCTCATTACTATATGTAAAGTGTAAAATATAAACATTTTCAAACATATATCCGCATCTACTTTCTTTATGTTATAGTTATATAACATAAATATATGTTATATATATAAATATATGTTATATATATATAAGTATATATATGTTATAATACAACTATATATTTTATAAATCCCTCAGGCAATGTTATTTTCTAGCAGTTATAAGTTTTACAACAAAGTCAGGAGAAAAAAAGGCAAAAAAAATTGTCACTTTTTTGTCATTTTCCATTTTCTTTCAATATTTCAGTTGCTATCATTTCCCCTCTCCTTAAAAGAACTTCTTTTAGCAGTTTTGACAATTCGGCTAGCAACAAAATTTTATTTTATCTTTAAAAAATTATTAATTTGTCTTCTTTCTTGAAAGAAAATTTAGCCAGATATAGAATTCTAGGTTAAAAGATCTTTTTCATTCAGCACTATAAGATATTTTTCCATGCCTTTTTGGGAAATTTCGCGACATCTGATGTCAAGTTAGCCACAAATTTGGACATTGTTCCCTACCTGAAATATGTTTTTTTTTAAATTTTAATTTTTTTCCCTGCTACTTTGATATACTGTTTATCTTTGGCTTTTAAGAGTTTGACTATAATATCTCTGGGCATAGGATTTTTTGAGTTCACTCTGCTTAGTGTCCATTTAATTTTATTTTTCTTGCTGACTTTTTGGCTATTCTTTTCTGCACTATTTTCATGGAAGTTCTCATATATATAGACGGTATTTAACACAGTCTCTGCAAGTATCTAACTTTCATGAAGTTTGGAAAATTTTCAACCATTATTTCTTTAAATATTTTTCTGCCCCAATCTCTCTAGTCCCTCTGGTATTTGAATTACACATTCATTTAATCATTTGGGATCACCTAACAGATTCATGAAACCCTGTTCATTCAAATTTTTGTTTCTGTTATCCACCTTGTAATATTTGTAGTGATTCCATATTTAAGTTCATTTTTTTTTGCATGTTCATTTGGCTATTAAGTCCACACATTGAATTTATTTTGGATATTGTATATTTTTAGTTCTAAAATTTTAATTTAGTTTTTTTTCTATGTTTTTATTTTGCTATAAGTATATTCATGCTTTGGAAACACATTTTGTTTTTCTCATTGATGATAGTTATAATAACTGCTTTAAAATTTATGTCTTCTAGGGACGCCTTGGTGACTCAGTTGGTTGTCTGTTTTCAGCTCATGTCATGATCCCAGGGCCTTCCAGTTGAGTCCCTCATCAGTCTCCCTGCCCCGCCAGCAGCCTGCTTCTCCCTCTGCCTCTCTCTCTCTGTGTCTCATAAATGAAGTTAAAAAGTTTTTTTTTTTTTTAATTATGTCTTCTAGCTTAAGCATTCAGTTTCATATAAAGACCAGAACAATTGATTTCCTTTTCTCTTGAAACTGGGTTTCATTTTCTTGGTTATCCCCATATCAGCTCATTTTGAACTTCATTCTGGACATCATCAATGCTAACTTGCAAAAATTCAGGATTTTACTACACTGAATATTTTTGTTTGTTTTAAGAGATAATTTTCTTGGCTGCACTTGAACTGAAATACTTTGTTTAGTATGCAACAGCCCTGGGTTTTGTTCTGATAGTTTTTCTTTAATTAGGTTTTTTTTAGTCTGTTCTCTACATGCATGTTTTGTGGGTCAGTTAGAGATATGGATAGGCAGATTTGGGGATTCCTTTCTCTAGTTCTCTTCTCTTCTGGAATTCCTACATGGTTTCCTGGCTCTACTTTTCTCATTCTCTAGCCAGAAATATGGCAAGGTTTTTCAGGAAGTCCACCAGCACCATCCTCACTCTTGTGGATGCTGTGAAGATAGCAATAATCTCTAGTTCAAAAGTTATAGAAGAGAGAACTTACCCAACAGCCCTCATTTCAATTCTCCCAGTGTGTACTCCTCACCACATCTACCCTCTATTATTCACATACCCAAATGGACAAAGCAACAGCCTAGACTCTTTTCAGATTTTTCCACTAAGTCTTTTTTGTACATGGTTTTGCATGTCAGAAACTCTTAAGACAATGTTATATTTTTAGTTTTTCAATAATTATATGTTTCATAAATTAAGATTAAAAAGCAAATATAAGTACTTTTGTATTTACTCAGTTCAGGGCCAACTACATAATTGGTAGCACCAAGATAAAATGAAAATGTGGAGCTATTTTAAAAATACAGGAAAAAAATCTTTTCCTTTTACCATAATCTCTGTCTCCTAACTTGTTGTGGTGTTTTTTATTTACTATTTAATGTGAGCTCTCCCTATCTCAAGAATATTCACAAGGTGAGTGGAAACCTTCACAGACTGCAGACCATCTCCCACTCAACTCAGTGTGCAGGTCACATGCACCTGATCCTAAACCTATTTACACCTGGAGCCAAGGCTGTGCTAAAGACAGAAAACAGTGATTTCTGGGTGGTGTGGGTAGACAACTGAGAACCCATCTTATAGCAGTGTTGGAAATGGGACCATGTGGGAGCTGAGGCTTCAAGCTCCCAGTTGCTTCACATGCTTCATTATCCTTCAGACATCACAGACAAAAGAAAAATTCAAAGTTAAAATTATTAGAAAATTCAAGAAGGTGACTACAGAGTATTTATTGACAAGCATCGGGCCTCCTTCTGAGCTGTAAAACTTCATTTGGTCTTATGTCCATGAATTTAGCCTCTATCCAGATATTTTCCATTTCTAATGTTCTTCATTCTTTCTTGAGGAACTATTTTCCCTTCATCCTGAAGAGCTTCCTTTAGAATTCATTATTGTGCAGGATGGCTGGCAACAGATTTTGTTGCTTGCTTGCAAAGATCTCTGCTTACTCTTCCATGCCTATGTGAACTCCCTACCAGAGTCCAACTACTTCACTCCACTCCTTGGGAGTTTCAGGTAGTTAATTTTTGCACTATGTCTAGGTCGTTAGTAATTTTCTACAGAGAAAGGTGTTCTAGAACATTTAGTTTGTCATTCCTGAAAGTGGCACTTGATAATTTTTTATTATTTGGTTCAATTTTCTAGGTGACTCAGTAAAAACAGTTATATGAATTAGATGGCTTTCCATCCTCAGAATCTGAAGACTTTGAAAAACAACAGAAATATTGCAATAATTGTTTTCTTTCCACAGAATAATGATTGTTTCCTTTCTCTCTTTCTTTCTTTGTTTTCTACTGTAGAACACTTCCTTTAAGGAACTACTCTGCATATTCTCAGTCACCTTTTGGTCAAGACTGGACATATATTTAGAAACTATGGAAACTATGTGGTCTAAGCCTGGTTAATTAAATTTCTCCAACTTCCCAACTATATCCTTTGATTAAGAGACTGTTAAATAACCCAAACTGAGGCAACTGTACAGAAAAAAAGTTTTTTTCTACCAGGATCAAGAGCTGAAAAAAATCATATTTCTCTGCGACTAACATTTGGTGAGGGACTACCTAAGAATGTCAGCAAAGAAATAAAGCTTTATATGAATTAAAAGACAAACTTCACTCACTGAATTACAAAGTCCGTGATTTAAACCTCTACTATAGCTGTGCCAAAGCCAACATCATGGCTGAAGCTTCCCAAATATACAAACCAAAAATTCACTTTGTTTTGGATAGAGACATTTAGATTTTATCACTTATAACAAAATGAACTCTGACTAATGATTTTTGTCACTAAGAATGAATATACAAAATTATATCTCAAGCTAAGAAATGAAATTGAGGCACTTTCAAGGTGTATCTTTTTTAAAGAATTATTTCACCTACTATTTACCATAAAATAAAATTTAAAAATACAGTCCTAAAAAAGTTATTTCTTACATACATATTTTAATGGAGCGATACTATATAAGCTAATTATTTATCTAAAATATGGTAGACGTTTTATAGTAGATGTTTTTCTAGTGACAAATTTGATGAAGATTTTGGTATCCCCAACTTCTATAATCATAGATCAGGCATCCATTCTGTAAGAACCAGTAGTAATAGTTTAGGTGAAATATTTTGATTCTATAGATTCATAGGTATAATGATATAGTGTTATATACTTATACAGTATTATTAAATTGTTAAATACTAATATGGATATAATATACTAATAAAGTACAAGCATGTCTTATTTGATACTCTAAAGTTATTCTTTACAGAAAACTATATATATAGGCCCTTAGAGAAATAGTAGATTCCCTTGTCTTAATAAACAATGTAAAACTATTTCTTACTGATAAGCAGAACACAAGATGAGTAGAATCTTTTTTAACTACTATTTAAAAATTTGTGTGTGATGTCAACTAAGGGTCTGATTTTAACTTGATCTTACCTCTTATATTTTTTTATTGTCTAGTAAGCAAAGTTTAATGATTTTCATTCTAGAATTAAAGGTTAAATTATACCTTTCCCATGGCATGCAATTTTTCTAGATGAACATTAGTTAATAATTCTTAAGTTCTGTAATACATTGTTTAAAAAGCACAATACTTAGCATGCTGTGACATTGTGAATTAAGCACACAAATTGGCAGACTAACTGAAAAAGTACGTGTTGCCATAGCAATGTTGACTCATCCATGCAGCAAACAAAGTACTGCCTATTAAAATGTATATTCTTTTAATAAGTGAACCAAAAGTTTAACTTTCTTTTGGAGCTCAGCAGACTGTGCCTTACACCTAACTTTCCTGTTGTCTTGAATCAAAACAAAGAAAACGTAAGAACAGGAAAAAAATTCAACAAACTAGAAATAAAGGGAAATTTGTTCAACACGATATAGATCATTATGGAAAACCCACACCTAACATCATATAAATGGTGAATGACTGAATACTTTACCCTAACATTAGGATCAAGACAAAGATACCTGCTCTCACCACTTCTATTCAACATTGTGCTGATGGTCCTAGCCAAGGAAATTATGCAGGAAAAAGAAATAAAGGCATTCAGTTTGGAAAAGTAAAGATAAAGTGATTTCTACTTGCAAATGATATAATCTTTTATATAGAAAATCCTAAAGCACACACACACAACTAGAAGTGATAATGAAATCTGCAAAGCTGAAGAATACAGGATCACATAGATATCAATTGTATTTCCATATTTGAGCAAAGAATAATCTGGAAATAAAATTAACAGAATAGTTCCAATTACAGTAGCACCAAAAAGAATAAAATTCTTAGGAATAAATTTAACAAAAGAAATATAAAGCTATATGAAAACTATAAAACACTGTTGAAAGAATTGAAAGCGGACCAAAATCAATGGAAAGACTTCCCATTTTCAGGGGCAGGAAGAATTACTATTGTTAAGATGACAATACCTTCTAAATTGAGATACCACTTTACACCTCCGGAATGCCTATCACCATAAAAAGGAACAATAACAAGTGTTGATGACCATATGGAGAAATTGGAATCCTCATACATCGATGGTGAGAATGCATAATATTGTAGCAGTCTTGGAAAACATTTTAGAGGTTCTTGAAAAGGTTAACTATGAAGTTACCATATGATCTAGTAGCTCCACTCTTAGATTTGTACCCAGAAGAATTGAAAACATATGTCCACCAGAAAATTTATGTACAAATGTTTTTCATAATAGTCAAAATAGTGGGAATAAGTGTCCATAAACTGATGAATGTATACACAAAATACAAAATATCCATACAATGGAATATTATTCAGCCATAAAATATAAATGAAGTACTCATACATGCTACAGCATGGATCAAACTTGAAAATATATGAAGTGAAAGAAGCCTTGTAAAAAAAGGTATATAATATATATACCTAAAAATAATATGATTCCTTTTATCTGAAATATCCTGGATAAGGAATTCCATAGAGACAGAGAGTAAATTAGTGGTTTCTAGCAGCTGGAAGCAGGGGCCTAGGGAGAATGACTGCTAATGGGTACAGAATCTCTTTTGGGGATTCCAAAATTGTTCTAGAATTAGATAGTGGTGTTGGATGCACAACATTGTGAATGCCTTAAAAAACACTGAAATACATATTTTAAAAGGATGAATTTTATGGCATATGAATTATGCCTCAATCAAGTTATTATCCAAAAAAAAAAAACAGGAAAAAATAGTAGGATGAAAGAATCTCATCCTGATCTGGACATTATGTAAGTATTGAGTAGAGTAATTTTTAAATGAGGATTCTTTCTCTAGATATCTGAAAGTAAATACACCTTCTTCATGGTTGAGGTAGAGACTACTGACTGTTCACCAAACTCATTTCCTTCTTTTTTAGACAAAGAATCAAATTATTACTTGTGACCAGCGGCATGAGTCCTGACCAGTTATGGAAAGAAAAGTACTGACATACACATCTTCCCATTCTGGCCAAATAAAACTCTCATGCTTTTTCCTATTAATTAGCTTAATACAGACAAGCAAGAAGGAAGTCAAGTGCTAAAGATGGCACAGATACAAGGGAAGAGACTGGTCAAGGAAACATTTATCAGAAGAGAGCTTCTGTTTTGGTATTTAAGTAAGTAAGAGACTTTTGTTATCTTCAGCCACTATGATGTTGGCGTTTATCTGTTACTGTAGAGAGATTTGTTGTTGTTGTTGTTGTTGTTGAACTATAAAATCAGTCTTGCTAGGAAAATTCCAAATTAATAATCATTATGAGAAAACCAAAATAATCAGAAGCGTCCTAAGGAAACAATTATTTTACCTCAGGTAACAGCGTTCATATTCCAGAAAAAAAAAAAAAAAGAAAAATGACTCTCTAAGTAGTTATAAAAGTGTCACCTAGCATTCACTATATAAAGAAAAACCAATAGTTGAACATTTAGATGTTGAGTTTATAATTTAACTTCTTAGAAAAAAACTTTTCAATTTTCTTGCTTGCAGTAATTGGTAATAATAGACTTTTCTTTTACTTCAATTTCGTGAATAAAAGAAATTACCAAAACTCTAATGTGAAAATACTTGAAGCACATTTTGCAATACGTTTCTTCTTAAATCATTCTCTCAAAATTTAAAGATTTTATGTTTCGTTTCATAAGTTCAACCTATAAAAAACAAAGAAAAATTGCTACAGCTAATTCCTTCATATAATTTTCAAAATTACTTTTCAATATTTTAATTACTTAAAATTACTCTGGAATTATTCCTCAAAAATAAAGTGCCTTGGCGGAAGCTCCTGCAGCGGTCACGGGTGGTGGGGTGGGGAGCAATTCTGTGCTCCTCCGACCCGACCCTTTCAGCGCTCTGCTCCCGCTCCAGCCTACCTCACTCCTCGCCACCATGACCACCACCACCACCTTCAAGGGAGTCAATCCCAACAGCAGGAACGGCTCCCGGGTATTGCGGCCTCCAGGCGGTGGATCCAATTTTTCATTAGGTTTTGATGAACCAAAAGAACAGCCTGTGAGGAGGAACAAAGGGGCATCGAGCATCTTTGGGACACCTGAGGAAAATCCTCCTTCATGGGCCAAGTTGGCAGGTGCCAAGTCTAGTGGTAGCAGATAGGACTCTGAGTCATCTGGACCCCAGAGAAGGAACTCTTCTGAAGCATATGCTAGAGACTTCTTAGATCTGAAGGGAGAAGGCGACATTCATGAAAACATGGACACAGACTTGCAGGCCAGCCTGGGGCAGAGTGAGGAGAAGCCTGTGCCTGCTGCCCCTGTGCCCAGCCCAGGCTCCGGCCCCAGTGCGGTCCCGAAGAAATTCCCCTGGCGGCAAGTCCAGCCTCGTCCTGGGTTAGCTCCGGTTCTCTTGAACCCTGTCGTTTTGTTTGTTTTTGTTTTCTCCATGCTTGTGAACTGCACAACTTGAGCCTGACTCTATATCTTTTGGATTTGTTCCATTAAAAAAGAAGCACTTAAATAAATAAATAAATAAATAAAGTGCCTTATTGTAATAGAAAATCATACTTCAAATTTGAGAGGAAATATTTTACTCAAATTTCTGTAATGCATACTCAATTGAGTACTGAACAATTAACCCAAATTACGCATCATTTTATAAAAATTGTGGTCCATTTGCTTATTTCTTGTCAACTATTTAGAATGGCTATTATGAATCAATGGGGTAATATTTTGCAGTCCCAAATAAGAATACAACATTTTAAGAGTGAAGAAACTTGACATGACCATTTCAATACAGCTTTATATAGCCACCTGAAAGGCACAAAATTATTGCTTTAGACAATTACAATGTGTATGCATTAAACTCCCCCGAGCTGCATCCTATCCATGGCTCCTTCTTTTAACCATAATTCCTAAGGTTGAGACTTGTGTATTGATTTAGAATTGTGTTCAGCCTTGGGCTGATAAGTAGGAATGGGATAAGGATGTTATTTATTCATGGTACTTGGCAATAAAAATGTCAAAACTCTAGTGGTCCAAACACGTCCATTAACTAGGAAGTTCTACTTTCAAACATATCTCCAAACAGACCACTTTTTTACCACCTGTCTGCACCACTCTTGCTTCCATAATTTCTTGCCTGACCACTGTAAAAGCATCATACAATAAGTGAACATAGAACATCCTCTAAAAACATAAATTAACTCCAGTCTCTCTAATACTCAAAGCATCCATTGACTCAATAAACATAAAAATGTCTAAACTCTGATCCCAAGGCTTCAGTGATTACGCGATAAGGCCACTGGCTCCATCGCTGATTGCTCCTGCATGGCTCTTTTCCTTCGTTGTTTTATAAAAGCCCCATCGTCCCCCTCTCTCTTTCTCTTCTTTCCTTTTATTTTTTTTTTACCTGCTTTATTGAAGCATACATTACACACCCCCAAATCCACCAATATTAAGTGTACTTTTTGATAAGTCTTAGTATGTTTACACCTTTGTGCAATTAGCAGTACAGTCTAGTCTTAACATACTTTGTTAATCCAAAAAAAGGTATCTTGTACCTATTTGCAGTTCATTCTTATTCACACCCAAGTTTTAAGAGACTACTGATATGCTTTCTATATGTATAGTCCTTGCCTTTTCTGGTAATTAAATATAAAGTCATACAATATATTACCTTTGCCTCTGGTTTCTTTCTTTTAGTATAATGTTTCTGAGACTTCTATATTACAGCATATATCAGTAGTTTATTTCTTTTTATTGCTGACTAGTATCCATTTTATAGCTATGCTATATTTTGTGCTTCTATTAATCATTTCATGGACATTTGAGTTTTCTCTATTTTGACTCTTTTGAATAGTGTTGCTGTGAATACTAATGTCCAAGTGTTTGTGTGGACATACGCTTTTGCTTTTCTTTGGTAGATCACTAAGAATATGATTATTGTGTCAGATGACAAGCTTACATTTAATTTTTTAAGAAACTGACAGTTTTCCAAAATAACTGTATCATTTTATTTCTACAAGCAACAGTTTCTAGTTTTTCCGTAGCTTAACAATACCAGGTATTGTCAGTCATAATTCTTAAGTATGTAAGTGGTCTCATTGAATAAGAATGTTGAATGTTGAATGTGAAGTTTCCTAATGACAATCCTTAAAGCCTTTTTTATGTGTTCACTAACATTCCTGTATCTTCTTTAAGTGTCTCAAATATGTTGCCCATTAAAAAAAAAAAAAATTGGATTGTCTTATTATTAACGTATGTCTTTTAAGTTTGACATGTGTCCTTTACTAAAACATAATTTACAATTACTTGCTCCCAATCTACAGCTTTCTTTTTTACTTTCCTATATTTTATTGGTTGTATATTCTATTTGTTTATTTATTTATTTTTATGAAGTCTTAACTCCTTTTTGAACAAACCAAATGGGCTAGGGTTCTCTTCCCTGTTCTCACTCCCTCATTTCCTTCAGGTCTCAGTTCAAATGTTACTTTCTCAGAAAGTTCTTTGACTCACATCCCTTTTTGGTGGTCATTAAAGCTATTTAACAAAGATACTTCAGTCCGCTTACTTCCTGGCTATCCCGTGGCAGGGTGGGCCATGAAATTAGCTCTGGTAATGAGTTATAAGTGGAAGAGAGAAAGACCACACTTCTTTCTCCTTCAAGTTCCTCTAGAACTATCTTTTTCCTTTAGCCCAATGACCAGCAACACACAAGATAGTGCCTAATTCTTCAATCTGGATCACTGAAAGATTTCAGTAAGTAAAGGCTGCTGTCAACCTACAACATACATAGAAGATGACCAGGAATCCTACATTATTTTTGTTTGTTGTTTGTTTGTTGTTTAAACCATTTTATTGAGGGACTTCAGGGAAAAATCAAAGGGGAGGGGGACAGTGAGAGCCAACATCCTCAGCCCGGCCGGAGTCTCACCTTTCCAGCATCAGAGCTGCCAAAAGAGGAAACCTATGTTTTTTTTTTTCTTTTTTTAATTTTTTATTGACATATAATGTATTATTTGTTTCAGGGGTACGGATCTGTGATTCATCAGTCTTACACAATTCACAGCACTCACCATAGCACATACCCTCCCCAAGGTCTATCATCCAGCCACCCTAACCATCCCCTCTACCCTCAGGAGCCCTCAATTTGTTTTCTAGGATTAGCAGTCCCTTATGGTTTGGGAAACCTATGTTTTTAAAGCCACTAAGCTTTGAAGGTTAATCTGTTACTGCAGCACATTCTCATCAATACGCCTTTTTTTTTCAATTCCCATTGAATTCAGTTTTCAATTCCCATTGAATTCAATTCCCATTGAAATTCTCTATCCACTTACTGGTTTTTTCTTTGTAGTATTTAGTATCTGACATGCATTTTGCTTTGTCTACTAGCATATGAGGTAAGGACTTAGTTTGGATCAGTGTTATATCCCTAGCACCTAGAACAGAGTCTTACACATAATAGGTTATTGTGACATATTTGTTAAATGAATGAATGTGGCCCCACATCAGCAGAGTTGCGCTAAATTGGGCATATAAAAATATAATGCATTCTTTAAAATAGCATCTATTAATATTTCCAGGTTTAATTCTGCTCTAGTTATTTATTAAAAGCAGCAGAGTTTGAATGTAACTATAATTGGATTTTCATGGCTAAAAGTTCCTGTCTTTGATAAAACTTGTAAATAAAACACTAAATCAATTGAAATGATTTAATTCTTCTAAGACTGTTAGTCTATATACTGTATACACTGCTTACTAAGCAGAAAGCTTGGGCCAATGCTTTCCAATGTAAATACATGTTGGTCCTACATTATCTGTAATCACTTCTCATTAAGGAATTATATCTTTAGCTAGATACGGCAAAGCACATTATTTTACCTTGCGGTCTCAGCATCTTTTCTTTATCTTGGTTCTTCATGGTCTGCTGATCCCCATCTGTGTACCATGTTAATCTGCAATAGGTTGATCATGTCAACTATTTCCTTCCATTATAAGTTAGAGTCTTGACTAGGCTGGAGAAGGAACATTAAGGTTGCTATTCTACCTAGCTAATATTGCAGTCCTATGATCTATTCCTCCCTTAGCCACCAGGACACCCCCCTCCTCAGGAACTATACTTTTTTGCACACTCTTTCTGGAATGATCTTTCAGACATCTTGTCTCACTTCCTCATTTTCCTTCTATGCTGGCTCAAATGTGCCCTTCATGTGTAGGAGATCCCCGAAAACTGCATGTAAAACTAAAAATTTTCTTCACTCCTAAGAAGGCTTACAATCCACGTCCTGTCTTAGTTACCTCTTTAGCACTTACTACCATCAGACATGTCATTTTTTACTCATTTATTCTATCGTCACTGCAGAGAAAGAGATACAAGTTCACAAATTTTGGCCTCTCACTGTTTAACTCTGTATTCTCTATGCCTACATCACTGCCTGTGTATGGTGAACAATGAATACATGTTTCTTGAATAAATGAATCGATTTACTCAAATAAGGAATGAGATGCTTCCTAAAACGGTAGGCAGAGGAGATAGGGATGAAAGGCTTTCCACAGTGATGTTCAGACATACACATATATGCTTACTAGACTGGAGTATACGGAGAGAACACTTGCTATAAGGCGCGGTACAGCAAGGCAGGCTGCAGAGAACACCGACAAGGCCTGAGAACACATTTCAGTTCTTGGATTAAACATTAATGTAGTCCTGCTCTGGCATCAAGGTCTCTTACTCTTGGGTAAAGTAGTGGCACTATTTTGTTCTAAGAGTTGTTGAAAGAGCTGCATCTTTGACATTTGGAACACTCATAAAAATTTGCTTTGCCAAAACCTTCCTCTCCCTTCATGAGAGCCTTATGATCAAGACAGGCTTTCATAACCACAGGTGACATCTAGTGACAATGACAGGTGACAGAATTTAAACTCTACCAGCACTAGTTCTCAAAGCATGCAGCAGATTTATACTCTGCCACCACTTGGGTTTGGACTCATAAAGACAGGAACAGTGTGGCTTGAAGCTGCACCCCCGAAAAAGTGAGACTGCAGAGTCCACACCTGACTAACTGTGAAAGTGCCTTGAAAAAAACCGTCCCTGGCCACTGGCACATTAAGGCTGAAGTAATCTGTGCAAACCCTTGAGGAAGTCTAACAAAGAAGGAAAGTTCTGCTTCCCACCTGTGAACAACTTGAGTACAAAGATCTGTGATTGAAGCACAACAATCTGTTACTGATAGCACTGGCCCTGGGCATCATTTATGTCAAATTATACTCATATGCACAAGGAGAAAAAGTAGGTGGCAATACTGGCAGTGTTGATGACAGCAACCTTCTAGCTGAGGGAGCACTGTTGTGGAAATGTTAGAGAGGACTGGCCTGAGTATCTTCACTCAACAGAAACCAGTAGCAATCAAAACAGAACTCTGGGCACTTAGGATTCCTAAAATTACTAACTTAGGTCATGTGTGGTGGGGAACCCTGAAAAAAAGTCTATATTCTTTCAACCATGGGGAAAATGGCAAAGAACCTTTTATATTTGGGGACACAAACGTAGCCACTGACTGGTGAACACAGACACTTGAAACTCAATAGAAATCATAGTAAATTCTCGGGAATCTATGCCTTATGTGTGTATGTTTTAAACATAGAGGTTTTATTAACTGAATTCTCATAACCTGGTGGTTGTCTGTTCTAACACTTAACTGTACATAAACAGGGAATGTAGAATCTTAGGGAAGTATGCTTTTTAGTGTAGCGCTGGAAAATACATGTTGTCTGTCTCTTTTCTTGAAAATGGCTGCAAAACATTGCCTGCTGTGGCATAAGTGGTGGTAATAGGGGGACTTAAAAATTTCCCTGGTGTTTTGGTTGGAAAATTAAAGGTAATAGGCAAGTAACAGTACTTAGTCCTCCTCAGTGAACATAAATTATTACTGTGATAGTTTCTATATCATACACTATTAAATAATCCTGCTCTGTGTAACAGTCCTCAATTTGCTTTCTGGTTAAACATTTAATCCTATGTTTGTTATGCTGGCATAGAAGAATGGAAAATTGTATTACTACCTCTTTCCTCAACATGGATTTATCTCCATGCTGAAACTACATCACCAGTGTTAGCAATTATGCCAATACAAAGCTATGTATACTCAACTCAATTTGCCTTGGTAAGGGCACTCCAACTTGAATGAGATCTGGAGTGAATTTTAACCATTCAGCCAAATTTTATTATTTCTAGGGATACAGAGTGTATTTCCCTGTATCTTCTTACTCTAGTCCTACCTATATAAACTCTAGCCTTTTGAAAATTAGGCAAGGGGTAAACTTGAACTTATTTGCCATTGGAATGGGACACAAGTATAGATAGCAGAAGACCTCAAGTTCAAATCATTAAGTAAATCCAAGGGTTATTTTGAAAAATCTAGAGTTTAAAGTGCCAGGGAGAGTTCCTTGTAGTCAACAAATATGTGAAAAAAAGATCCAGGATTAACTTTCATAGAACTGAATCTCTGTAATTAGTGAGATATTTTAATCACTAGGAGATAGGAGGCAATGGTGAAGCTTGGAGATCTTTAAACAAAAGGCTAGGATCCATCCCTAGCTTTCACTTAAAAGTAAATTTAGACATGGTGCATAAATGGACAGGCGTGATTTAAAAGGCCAGATGCAAAGTAGCACTCATATGGTTAGACATATTTGTACTGGTATTTGATTCAGTAGCATCGGATTGAATACACTTGTTTTAATTATTGAAAATGTATGCAAGCAATCATTCTTAATTACCTTGGCCTGATCTCTAAAAGTGAAAAGCGTAATAGGCCAGGTATGTGGAGAATTAGGAAATAGGTTGAGAACTGAAGTTAATCTCAAAAATGGAGAGGGAATGCTGTTTATTTACTTTTTCCTTTATTCAACAAAATATTTTTGAATGTCTATCATTGCTAAGCAGAGGCATCTGTTACACAGTTCATTTGGCATTGTTTTTATCAGGATAGAAGTTTATAGTTTGATTTCAAACCCAGTTAAATAATCTAGATGTTTAAAAAGGAAGAAAAAATAATTGTGAGAAAATAGGCCATATCAAAATATCAGGTATCTACCTCCCTATATTTCTTTGAAAAATGCCTACCAATTTATTCTTTGAAATGAAGAAAATAATTCAGACATGAGTAGTGAGATTCTTGTTCCCTCTAATATCTGCTAAGGAAAATTTTTGTTTTTGCCTGATTGACAAGGAGCAACCCTTCCTCCATATTTGTGTGTGTACCTACACACTCATGCCTTATCATAAAGAGTGGCCTGAAGGGAGGGAACACTAGACATGGATTTGGATTTAGGAAATTGCATTAGAAAGAGCCAAACTGGTTGCAAAAAAGAAAGGGAAGTACGGCAAATGAGAAAGGAAGAAGGAAACAATTAAAACTGGGTTGGCTGAAGTCTAAGACAGCTTTTTAGCAACTTCTGACTCACAAAAAGAAGAACAAAAAGATTTTACAAAGTTTTCCTAGAAATGTGTATAAAGAGTAAAGATACTTTTTTTTTTTTTAAATCACTGTGAGTTGCCATCACAATGTCAATTTCACTAAGACATTGGGCTACTGGTAAGCCCAAGGATTGCAATTACACTGAAGATGACCTAAGAAAGAAAGAAATGGAACTATGGCATTTTAAAAAGATTATGGAATATATTCCAAAGTTTTTCATTCTATTTTTTTTTTTCCCCAGTGAAGTGAACAATCAAGAACTGTTGTTCTGTTGGGTCTTACACTTCTACATTTTTCTAAGAGAAAAATATTTCTTTAGGGAAAAAAAAAAAAAAAAGATTATTTATTTATTTATTTAGAGTCAGGGGAGGGGCAGAGGGAGAGCCTGACACCAGGCTTGATCCTATGACCCTGAGATCATTTCCTGAGCTGAAATCAAGAGTTGGATGCTTACTTGACTGAGCCACCCAGACACCAAAGAAATATTTCTAAGTGATTAGACAACATAAGCATTTATAGGCTCTAATACCTTTTAACAGAGAGATATCAATTTAACTAGAAAAGCATGAAGCTTCTTGGTTTCTTTTTAAAATCCATTTTGCTTTTAACCCTCCCATGACAAAATAATTTTAAATGCAGAGTTTTTAAAGTTCTTAAAATATTTGGGTGCCCTTAGGTTTAAAAATATGTATATATAGTTTTTTTCCCTAAGCAAATAAATTATTCTGCTTTTAAGTCTGTGAAGAGGCTAAAACAATGATCCAGTTGACTTCACATAATTAAAAACAACCGTATTTTAAATTCTGACATATACTTAGTCCAAGTATCACCTAAAATTTCATCCCTAGTTGTTGTCATTTTACCGAATTAGATTTTGTTTATTTACTCCCACAAAATATTCACCATGTTGATAATGAGAAGGGGACATAGCAAAAGTAAATAATGAGTGCCACAGTTCACATTGCCTTTTAAAAATACAAATATGGAAGCACAGACAGCATTTGAAGTCACCAAATGTCATCACTCAGGAGTACTTAATTACTCACTTGAATGTGACATCAGCTCTCCTCTATGGTTTAGCACATCTATGGGAAGAGGGAGCTTCTCAGCAAGTCGGATTGCTGCTTTCATTCTAGCCATTTCATAGTAATCCATTATAAAGAATTCACAGTAAAGATTCATGAGGGATGTATAGCAGGTGACTTTTCAACCTTAAATGCTTCACTTTTAAAAATTCTACCCTACTAGAGATGATAGAATTATGCCTTTATCAAACATCACATAACTTATAGTATGGTTTGGATTGATAAAGTAACAACAGTATCTTGCCAAATATTTCCACTCTTAAGGTTTCAACTAAAACATATTTTCAAAGAGGAGAAAGTTCCCACGTGTAATTTTGATTCATTTAATGTTAATTCATCTAAGTATTAAATTATGGGAAACATTTTTTTATTCATGAAATCACTTGCAGTCTCCTTATTTCTTACAATCATGACTATTTACATTTGCCTGTGTAAAGCTAATTTAAATTCCATACTGAGAGCTACAGAAGATACTTGCTGTTATCTTTAGTACCTAAAAAAATGTCTAAATTTGATAGTCCACACTTGGGTCAAATATTACAAAGGAATTTGTTAACTCTGAAATATATGAAATGTGATTATGAAGTTATAGAAATTGGTTTTTGTTAGATTATTTTTCCTAAAGAGTACATATATTGATTATTTAATATAATCAATAAAGATAAAAGTCCCTAATCTTGAGTCAAAGATCTCTACTCCCAGTAACTTCTTTTTGAAAGGGATCAGCAATAATATTTTGTAAATAAATACATTGTGTCACTTAATTCATAAATGTGACAATATTGTTTAGTCACATACTTGCCCAATAAATTACTGCATAGTTATAAAAAGAAACATTAGAGAGTTATAAACCAAAATGTTAATAAAGATTATTTCTGGATTGTTTACCTTTGCTTCCTTTATTGTCTTTGTTTCTAAATTGAAAGTGGCCACCATAAATAATTTTTAAAAAGTAAATCTAATTTTCTACCCATTGGGGCGACTGGTGGCTCAGTGGGTTAAAGCCTCTTCCTTAACTCAGGTCATGATCTCAGGGTCCTGGGATAGAGTCCCGCATTGGGCTCTCTGCTTAGTAGGGAGCCTGCTTCCCCCCCACCCCACCTGCCTCTCTGACTACTTGTGATCTCCATCTGTCAAATAAATAAATTAAATCTTTAAAAAAAAAAAATCTACCCATTAAAATAGCCTGAGAAAGTAGTTTAAAGACTCTGATATATGCTTTTGAAAAAAGGAAACAGGTAAATACATAATAAAAGTTTTCAATTTTCTACTAGCCAATGACCTTTTTAACAGTCTTGCAAGTGAAAAAATGTACAGTGCATCAAATTTACTTTAAAAATGGCAAAATAAGGGACACCTGGGTGCCTTAATCGGTTAAGTGCCTGCTTTCAACTCAGGTCAAGATCTCAGGTCCTGGGATCCAGCCCCACAACAGACTCCCTACTCAGAGGGGAGCCTGCTTCTTCCTCTCCCTCTGCCTTATTCCCTCTGATCATGTTCATGCTCATGCTTATGCTCTCTCTCTCAAACAAATAAAATCTTTAAAAATAAAATAAAATGGCAAAATAAGAAACGGGAAAATAGTTTTATCAAAATATGACTCGCAGCATTTCAGGGCTATGTCATATTTTTATATACTAGATCTTTATAAGTTTGTTTTTTGTACTTTCCAAGCCTTCCTCTGTAATTACTTGCACTCTTTTGTCTTCTACACACAGAATTCAGAATGTTGTACCAGCAGACAAACCAACATTTCAGGATTTACCATCTTTGATATTGCTCCATTATTTTTAAAGCAAATATAAAGCAGTAGAAAAGAATGTGTTGTTCTAGTGATAAAAGGTGTTCTCTTAAACTTAATATAATTGAGATAATCATTGCAATCATCAGATATGCCAAATATGAAAATCATTAGGTGTGAAAAAACTTCAGTCATAAGACTTAAGCTTGTCAAATGTGGATTTAAATATGAATTAAAAGAACAAAACTAAAACATAGGTATGAAATCCTGGATATATCATCAAAGACCCTAAGAGTTGGGATATAATTAAGAAAATCACAATTGTAGTCATCTCAGTAAAGAACCTTTTTTTGTATAACATGTAAATACAATAGTCCCCCTTGTCCATAGTTTCACTTTTCATGGTTTCAGTTATCTGCAGTCCACTGTGGTCCTGAACCAGAAAATCTTCCTTCTGATGTATTGTCAAGTGATGAATAGCAGTCTCAAGACTATTCCACAATGCATACCTCCACACTCGCCTCACTTACCTCATCAAGCAGGTATTTGATCATCTCATATCATCACAAGAACAGTGAGTACAGTCCAACAAGATATTCTGGGAGAGTATCACAGAGAAAGGGGGACTATTATATATTTTCTGACTTCTATTTAAGTCACCCTTACATTTGCAAATGGTTCATGGTACGTAGCAATAGAAGGGAATGATGGCTCAAATCCTGTCTTTCTGATCCCAACCAGTGGGCTCCCAAAAAGTGTACTCAAGATCTAAATTTCAAGGGAAGTTATCAAATCCACATAACCCATTTTGTGACTAAAGAATTAAGAACTAAAGACCTGAAGGCTAGAGTAACACCTTCTGACTCTCAGTCTGGTTCCTCAACAGCAACAGCCTGGGTTTTCACCAATATGAAGGTGCAGTTGCCGCGAGGTGTACTTTCAGGTCTTCATTTCCTTCTCTTATCCTTGCCTCTGCTGATCCACTCACACTTAGTGGGTCAGCAGGGGCCAGTGATTGCTTGAGATGTCATTTTAAGCTCTGTCCTGCCAGTGTCCACAGGAGATTCATTCACCCCACTGCAGAAATCTGTGTGACTAAGCACATATGCACATCACGGTTCTGATACCATGACGACTAGTGGAGGACAGTCATGAAGAACACAGAAGAGCAGTTGGAATTCTTGTACATCTTCGTGCCTGCCAGTTGAGAGACACAAATGCTGTTTTCCAAACCCAACTTACCCCTATTAGGAGTCCTCAGGATGTAGCGTTTTCGATGGACATGGAAAATGTCTTTATGCAGTTTTAGAAATATTTGAGAAGTAATACATGTATTCTGGTTTTTGTTAGTGTGCTCTAAACATCATTTAGACATTCTGATGTAATGATATTTAGGTTTGCATGTTAAAGGATAAATATATTTTCAATTTTCTCTGTGTGTTCATATATACACATGATAAACTGTATATATATTTGGAAATATTTTTAAAAGGTTCACATAATTTTCTTCAATTCAATTTTAGACCATTTAACTAACCTAGACACATTTGAATCTATTGTTTTTGAAATTTATGTAAAAGTAAAACATTGACTAGATGTTATCCAATCAAATGGGGGCAAAATTACAATTAATACTGGCATTTTTAATGTAATGATTTAAGAAATTATCTTTTTCTTATAATTTTATCTTTGCCATTCATAGGCACAATCTAGATCTGGATTATAAAAATGATATACAATCAATAAGACCATGTAAATAAACACTCAATATCTACCCATTTGCAAACATGTATATAGGTATGTATGCATACATATATTCATTACATTTGGATTGAATACATTCATATATATAAAACAATCCTATATAATATGTTTTACAGTTTTATTGAGGTATAACTGACAAAGAAAGATTATATATATTTAATATGTATAATGTGATAGTTTGATATACATATACTCTGTAGTGACTACAATAATCAAGCTTATTAATACATTCATCATCTTACATAGTTACCTTTATGTTGTATGTGCATTTGTGTGGTATTTGGTACAAACACTTCCATCTACTCTCAGCAAATTTCAATACACAAGATTGTATTATTAACTGGTCAGTGTGCTGTACATTACTCCCCAGAAATTATTCATCTTAAAGCTCAAAGTTTATACCTTTGACCAACCTCTTCTCAGCTTCCCCACTCTTCCACCTCTATTAACAATCATCCTATTCTTCGGTTCTAACTTCAACTTTCTTAGATCCATATAAAAATGCCATCATACAATATTTGTCTTTCTCTGTCTGACTTATTTTTTTAGCATAATGTTTCCCAGGTTCATCATGTTGTCACAATGGCAGGATTTCTTTTTATGGCTGAATTATATTCCACCAGAATATACATACCACATCATCTTTATCCATTCACCTGATGATAAACACTTTCATATCTTAGCTAATTTGTGAACATGAGGGTGAAGATGTCTTTTTGAGGTAGTTTTTTAATTTCCTTTGGATATATACCCAGCAGTGGGATTGCTGGATTATATGGTAGTTCTGTTTTAAGTTTTTGAGGAAACTCCCTACTGTTTTCCATAGTGCCTACACTAGATTACATTCTCACCAATGGTTTTGGTTTGCATTTCCCTGATGGTTAGTGATGTTGAGCCTCTTTTCCTGTACCTCTTGTCTATTCATATGTCATCTTTGGGACAATGTCTATTCAGGCCCTTTGCTCACTTCTGATTTATTTATTTATTTATTTGACACAGAGAAAGAGATCATAAGTAGGCAGAGAGCTAGGCAGGGAAGTGGGGGGAGGCAGGCTCCCTGCTGAACAGAGAGCTGGATGCAGTGCTCAATCCCAGGACCCTGGGATCACAACCTGAGCTGAAGGCAGAGGCTTGACTCACTGAGCCACCCAGGCACCCCCTTTTGCTCACTTCTTAATTGGGCAATTTGTTTTTCTGCTCACTGAGTTATATGACTTCCTTGTATATTTTGGGTATTAATATCTCATCAGAATGTGGCTTATAAATATTTCTCCCAAGCCATAGGTTGACTTTTCATTTTGTTGGATGTCTCCTTTACTATACAGAGCCTTTATTTTGATGGACTGTATGTTTATTTTTGCTTTTATTGCCTATGCTCTTGGTGTCATATCCAAAAAATCATTACCAAGGTTTTCCTCCATGTTTTCTCTATAATATCTTAATGAGCAAAATAAGTTTTGAAGATAAAGAAGCCAAATTAGAGAAAGATATGTTTTTAAAATCCTAATTCTTCCAAATGTGTTTGTTTATGGCCTTCTCATTTGAGAAGGAGAAGTAACACATTAGAGAGTCTCTCACCACCTTTTAAGACAATATCCACATAACTGTGTCTAAACTCTTTCGGAAATTTTTGGAATGAAGCAGATAATGAATAAGAATATGAATATAGTAGTTGGCATGGGTATTAGATTAATTGAATACATATCCATTTCTAAGAGAAAATCAAAGGAAGGAATCTCATTTATACTAAATATATTTATATATTAAAACTAAATGTACCTTCAATAAGATAATCAGTCAGAAAAAATGTTTGCTACAACTATGCTTGAACTATATTAACTTTATTAAATATTTACAATTGTTTAAATGGATAATATAACTAAAATCACCAAATATATATTGGCGGACCCTTTAATATTTTGTTCTGTAAAAAAGTAAATATCCTATAGGCTCATAAAGATGAATTTTTAATGGTTTCAGGCAGTTTGATAAGTCTTGAATTTAAATTCTAACATCTGCTTTGAATAATTGTCTAAGTACTTGAAATAAAACAACCCACTTTTGAGAAAATTTCAGACTTACTTTTAGACACAACTATTCCCACACCTATGCATATTTTAGGTGGTCTCTTCATCATAACATAAACCAATGTTGTCATTTTAATATCAAGTTCATAGAATAAGTGATCCCTCTTTAACCAATTTCTCTTTAGGACAGTGCCAAAGAATTCAATAATGCAATGACTGACATTCACCACATGCTCTCTCTGATATTTGAGAAAGTTCATCTAAAAGATACATTAAATTTCCATTTCTCTAGGCTGGAGCTGTATTTCTATATTATTACATCTGGTCTGTATTATCTTGCCCCCCTACATGCAAAGAGTTATGCCTTCACTGCTGAGTTGTAAAGCTATGTCTTCAGCTTTTTTTTTTTTTCATTGTATTTCACTAGAAACATCACTTTAAAGGTATATATCTTTCGTAATCCTGCTGTCATAGATATTTGGATATTAAATTATGTTATATTTATTGTAGAACCTGCTGTATGATTGATTTCTATTGAAACTTGGCATTAGGGAAAAAAATCTCACCTCTGAAAATGAAATTATACCTCTTTATTACACAAGAATTATTTATAGCTTCTATGTGTGTGTATATATTTTACTTCAGAATTTTGAGAGCTGAATCCAATACTCAATGAATGTAACTAACTATTCTGGGTTACAGGTACAGTGATCTTTCTTCATTCTCTAAAGTAGTGGTCTTTAACCATTCTGGGCCTGCTAAACCTTTGTGAACATGATCAAAGTCATGAAGCCACTCCCAAGATTAATGAAAACCTACACATCAAATTGAACATAAACTTTTAGGGGTTTCAAGGATCCCAACTATGGATACTAAGTTAAGAGTTCCACTTTTCAAGCACTTCTGATTTGCTTCTTCCTTTTTTTTTTAATCTTTGCAGTACTGATTTTGATCTTATAAAATTATTTACAAGTTCTTTAGTAGAAAATGAGCTATAAGTTATAAATTAAAATGATCTTTCAAATTATAAAATAAATAGGAATATTAATATAAAAATGACAATAACAACAAATAGTAATAATTTATTAAGGTCTCAATCTCAAACAACATTAATAAATTAAAGTCTCATTTATACTATTTTCCTTCTTTCCTTTTGTTAAGGGCGGGCAATGATAGGGCAAAGAAATAAATAAAAACCCAAGGTTCTATATACTACATCCTGAATATTAACAATATATCTCTTCATAGCTCTCTTTCAAGCTGTAAAACTCTGGTTATGCCACACAATAGGACCCAGATTCCTTGATTGTTCACTGTGCCCCTTGATTTGGATGGACCCTCAGAATCACTTCCCAAGTTCTAGACTTAGAAACCAATGCTTGTTTATAAACTGAAATTAGATATGAACAATCTCTTTGAAATCATCATCGTAGCTCATAATACGCTTTGTTATCCCATTCAATATATTATAATACTCTAAAGTGACAGGTATGTATTTCATTCTTAACTTCTCAGTTGGGAGTTTTATGGCAAGTGGTGATTTTTTTTTTTTTTAAGAAGCTGCTTGATTTAGAATTTCAGATAGAGTCCAATTCACATCTTTACTGAATACTTGAAAATATATTATTTGCCATTTTGGATTTTAAAAAAGAAGAAAAATTAAAATTCTGCGTGAAAAAAAACAAAAAACAAAAAAGACCACCCACTCCACCACTAATATATGCAACACAGTATGTGAGCACACAGTATGAAAGAACAAAATAGCTTGTTGAAACATCATTCACATATTAAATTTCTCCCTTATTCATCTCTGCATATCCAACACAAAGGAAATAAAGCAAACACTTTTGTAATTTTTTCCCTTTTAGGCATAATTTTTCTATCACCATATTTTTCAGAGTTGATAGTCATGTGATTGAATATTTCCTAAAACATTATGAAGTAAATCCAAAGTAGACTGATCATCCAATGAACATGTTCCTGGTTCTTGTTATATTAGTTTCCAAAGGCTGCTATAATAAATCTTCATAAACTTAGAGGTTTAAAACAGCGGGCATGTATTTTCTCATAGTTCTGAAGGCCAAAGTCCAAAACCCAGGTATGGGGATAGGAGGTTAGTGCCCTCTGGAGACTCTGAGAGAGAAAGTATTCTCTTCCTTCTCCTAGCTTCCGGTGGTTGAGGCAACCTTGATGTTTCTTGGCTTGGGCCTAGATACTACCAGTGTCTGCTTCCATCTTCGAATAACCTTTTCTCTGTGTCTCTGTGAGCTTCAAATCTCCCTTTCCTTTATTTTATAAGGACCCCAGTCACTGAATTTAGGGGCCATTTGAATGCAGGAAAATCTCATTTCAAGATCCTTATCTTAATTACATGTTTACAAAAAAATTAGAAAGACATTTATATCATATAAGGTCACATTCTGAGCTTCTGTGTGGATATGAATTTTAGGGAGACAGTATTCAAACCACTACAGCCATCTTAGAAATTATCTCTAAAATATGATTTAGCATCACCTGTTCTTTCTCCTCATGATGCTATTACTGACTCCATCAGATACTGCTGTAATAGTTAACTTTTAAAATAGCCTTTGTCTTTCAGTTCAAAATCCTCTAAAATGCTATTTTTTTAAAAGGCATTCATTCTTGTTCTTTTTACCAAAGCAATAAATGTTCATTTTTGAAATTTTGGAAAATGTGGAAAACCACAAAGGAGAAAATAAAAACCACATGTAATCTCAGACCTAAAGTTTCTTAATATATTTCAGTAAGCGCTTTTACTAGTTTGTGCAAACATCCATATGCATTTCTTATGAGATGAATCATAACAAGCATATTTTTTCACATAATTTATAGTATCCTAAAAATCATTCAATTTTAGACCAAGAATATGCAGATTTTTTCTTACATCATAGATAGTATAAACTTTAACAGGCTAGAAGCAATCTGGCAATAACTCTACATAAGAGGGCTAACTGCTAAGGCATGAGGAACCCAGGAGAAAGGTTTCTTTAAGATATGTCATCTGAGTGCAGGACCTGAGAGATATGATGGGAATTTAATCAAGAAGTCTGTCATCGGGGCGCCTGGGTGGCTCAGTGGGTTAAGCCGCTGCCTTCGGTTCAGGTCATGATCTCGGGGTCCTAGGATCGAGTCCCGCATGGGGCTCTGTGCTCGGCAGGGAGCCTGCTTCCCTCTCTCTCTCTGCCTACCTCTCCATCTACTTGTGATCTCTCTCTGTCAATAAATAAATAAAATCTTAAAAAAAAAAAAAAAGTCTGTCATCTATGTAAAGAATGCACTGTAGGAGTCCCTAATGAGAGGGCTCATGGAAGAGTTAAGGCTCATGGAAGAGTTAAGAGTTAAGTTCATAAGACATATGGACACTTGGGTACCTACTACAAGTTGGACATATGGACACACAAAGGGTACCTACTACAAGATTCCAATACCACTAGTTGCCTTGCCCCGCTAATACTCCTTATTCATTCGCCGTCCTGGAGGAGTTGGAAGTAGTCTAATGGAAGTGGACAGTAGAACAGATAATAGTCCCTTCACATTTCTGAGTGGGCTGGTAAGGAAAGACAAAGCGGAACTGGTGAGAGGAGTAAAATGTTTGACTTACATAGAGCTAAATTTTTTTACTACACATGAATGAGATAGTTTTAGCTCTCTAAATGAACACAAAGTACTGAGATCTGCAAGAGATTTTGCTAAGGGAGGGAAAAGGAAGATACAAGAGAAACTATTGAAAGCTTTGGGAAAGGACAGATTCCTAATTGTATCTTTCTTATTTCAGTTTTTTCAGTGAACAGTTAACAGTTAGGTTTTTATTTATGTTTTTTATACTTTCAGATAAAATATAGAATCAATACACTAAATTTCAAATTCTATTGGGATTTTGGAAAAATAAATTTACCTTTAGAGATTCTGTTTCCAAAATTTATGGATAGATAAAAATTTCATCATCTATAAAATGATACTAACAATTACCATAACATAATTATGCCTCATACTTCTCTGACATTACGTTCATACTCTGGGTTCTACCTTTTAAAACGCTCTCCATTTTTTAGAACAACATTCACTCTTAGAAATGTTCTGTCATCAGGGTGCCTGAGTGGCTCAGTTGGTTCACTGTCTGCCTTTAAACTCAGGTCATGATCTCCAGATCCTGGGATTAAGCCCCACATCCAGCTTCCTGCTCAGCAGAGTCTGTTTCTCTCTCTTTTGTTCCCTCTGCCCCTCCCCACTGCTCATTCTCTCTCTCTCAAATAAACAAAATCTTATCTTAAAAAAAAAAATGTTCTATCATCAAAATTATATGTTCTTTCTGATTGTTCGTTTATATTAGCTTACTATTTAAGAAAAGGTTAATGCAGAATATATTTTTCAGACTAGATTTAATCCATTTCTCAACTAATGCTTATTTTGTGCCTGCTCTCATCATTGTGCAATCATCTTTCCATGGATTCAGGGAAGAATAAAATTCTAGTCTCAGAAGTTTATAGTCTCATAAGAAAAGATATAATATATAAATATATAAACAACAGCATGTAACAGAAAGAAAAGAAATTGAGTGCAATGAAAATAAAGTTTCATGAGAGAGAAGAGGAAAAGCAATTAATTTTGATGAGGGCAATCTAGGGACTTCAAGATGAAGTAGCCCCATCTAGAGACTATTAAAGTTGATTATTGAGGCTATGTAGATAAATTACCTACAAATTGACAGACAATAAATTTTATATTCTCTCTGCTGCTGTGATTAAGTGACATCCTGGAAATTATATATTTCTTTAATTTTGAATTTATATGTAATTCCTAATATATGGCACATTTCCTTCAGAGGAGTCTCTTTTGCTTTATCTGTTCATTTCTTGTTTGGCTAAATCTTTGTGTTTCACGTTGCATCATCAATTTTGACATTTAGATTGAGCCCAGATTAATAGATAGAAAAATATTTCCTCCAACATAAGTTGGCAAAATAAATCATCTTTACATAGTTTCATTTGGAGAAATGAGGCATACTGTACATTATTCCCAAAGCATTGAAAATAAAACCTCTGTGTACCTCTGTGTTCTCAGAGGGTATTAAGGATGCCAAAGCTATTTTTAAGGACATGTATAACTAACTGCCTTTGAATACAGCTCAGAAGCTCTAGAGATTCCAGTCTACTAAGAAATGCTGTTCTCAGTCACCAAAACTAGCAAACTTCCTGAAAGAAAAGAATTTTTATTGGTGAGGAATGTTAAAATATTAAAAATGTAACCTCAATGTGGTGCCATTTTTCACCTTTGAAAATACATTCGAAAGAGTGATGGTTTTTAGAAGGTACCTCTACCCCACTTGTCAAAGGTCAAATTTTCTTAGAATAAGTAACATATTCCCATAAATAAATCTGAGTTTACAAAACACATAAATTAGGAGGTAATTATTCACACTACAAGTGATTCACTCCAGGGTTCTTTTAAGGCTCTACTAGCAATTTTAAGTAATTGTTTATAGTTCATTAACTACTTCTAAGAGAGACGAGAGGAAACAGAGAGCCTAAATACTAAAAAAATTCTGGAGATCAACCAGAAATAAAGAACAAAATATTTATGGAATTGGAAGAGACCTAAAGGAGCATAAACACATTTTATTTTTGGAGATAGGGAGCGAAGAGAAGGTAGAGTTACCCTGTGACACCCAGCTAGTTACCCAAATGGGCAAAACAAAAATTCAGCCTTTCCCACCCATAGCCTAAAGGTCCATCCATTACACCAAAACCAGCTAGATAGGGTTCAGTATGCCTGGAGTCAACTCTTGTGGATGCCTGAAGTAGGAATTAAAGTCAGGCTGAGGGGGAAGCTGACCTATATAATACAGGTAGGCAAGAACTTCAACTAAGCACATAAGAAACACTGGGATTAAATTAGCCCATTAGAGTTGTCTCCTGTCCCAACAAAATACTGGAATTATTTTTGTTCCCATCAGTCAGTGAGTGGATATGGGCCACCTGGAAAGGGCATAGCCTTGAGCAGGGCATAGCCTTGAGCAGAGAAGCCCTCTGTCACTGAAGGATTCTTTAAGGAGCAGCTGGTACCACATACTATTAATCAGAGGGATCTAGGCAGTGCATCAACATGTTTCTCAGAATCTCCAATTTAGAATTTCATGCATGATCTTTGAAGAGAGCTAAGACTAGATTGAAATTTCTGTTTTCTCATGACCAGTAATGTAACTTTGGATGATTTATCTAAGCACTCTGAGCCTCAGTTTCTTCATCTTTAAACCAAGGTCAATAGTACTTATCTCATAGAACTAGTTAAGTATCAGTGCTTAGCCCTAAAACATGGTTAACTAATAGTACCTATTAAGGATGTGTTTTACTGATTTTTCTCTTAATGGATGAGACTGTGTTTTTCTTACTTTGTACGTGGTAAGTAACAATTTTTCCTAATACTCGTCTCTTGGAAGAAATATTATAGTCTCATATGGTCTAGAGGGGCTTGGACTGGCATTATAAAATGATCCTAAGATCTTCAAATTACAAAGCAGAAATGTAAGGTAATAATAGTAATATGATAATATTTAATATATAGAACAGTATGTATACAATTCACATATGTATACATACACAGTATATGTATATATACATTATATATGCATGTGTGTATGTGCGTGTATTACTAAGTCTCACAAATTACATTAACTCGTTAACTATCTCTAATGACTTAATATGGCAGGCACCCTTATTATCTCCATTTTACAGTTGAAGAAATTCAATTTTAGTTAGATTAAATGATTTTCCCAAGATCAGTTTGAGTTCCATATCTGATACACTGTACTTCCTGGACAAGGCTGGAGGACTCAGATTATCTCTGAATGTATATATTTTTTTTAATTTTTTTTTTACTTTTTTAATATAATTTTTAAATCATATTAAATATTCAAAAGCCAATTGTTTTACTTGAAGAAAATATTTTACTTTTTGCCTATGCCAATTGAGTTTCCTTTTATCTAAATTTAAGTTTAAGTTGAAAATCACCCATAGTTGAAATAGTTGTAGTAAATAATTAAAAATCTCATATTTTAGTTTTATTTTTTTAAAGATTTTATTTATTTAAGAGAGAGTATGAGCAGGGGGAGGGGCTAAGAGAGAGGGAGAAGCAGGGAGACTCAACCCTAGGACTCTAGGATTATGATCTGAGCGGAAAGCAGACACTTAAATGACAAAGCCACCCAGGCACCCTAAAATCCCAGATTCTAAATGCAGCTGTCCTAGGACTGTGTTCTATTATATTTTTGTGGGAAATACATGTATGTTTATCTACTGGATTTCTAAATTACACATTTGTGTTAGTATTCAACACTATTCATTTCCAAATAACCAGTTAAACTCTTCTTGAAGACATTATTATCAACCATTTGATATAATTCTATGGACTTTATCTATTGTATTTACTCTTATATCTTAAATGCTTGGAACTATAGCTGACACATAATAAATATTCGGCAAATTAATAATCATTTTTCACATGTTCACATATGTGTCCTCATCTCTACAATGAAATTTCCAGGTTCGTAAGGTAATGGTCATGCTTTATTTTGATTATGCACCAAACCAGTGTCTTCAATATAGTAAATGCTCAGTAGTACTTTTGTTTTGATAAAGTACTCTGAAGAGCTACTTATATTACATTCTTATACCAATAAGGTCTTTTTAAATTTAATGTTTCCTAAAAGATCTTCATTCACTACAATAACAGGTGACCCATAAACACATGTCTCTATAAATGCATAATGAGAACTAATTAGGGATATTGATTAACAAGTTCAGCTAGAGTTTCCCATTGAATGATACAAAATAGAGTATGGAAACACTTTTGAACAGCCCTAATTCATATAAAAGGAAAGTACAAAGTAAAATAAATGTAACTTAATTATTCAACTTTATGTACTTTAAAGTTTACTCTGTTTCAGATTTTCAAATATGTATTGGTTTGGATTTGAGTGTACACTAAATCATTTGACTTATTACATTTCTCTCTGGTGGCCTTTAGAAAGATTGCGCTCTTATGCTTGCTATAGTTGTTGCTCTAATTATAGGGACTGGATTCGTCTAATAAAAATAAAAATATAGGTCTTTTATTTGTATGAATATATAAATTATATATTACCCTATAGAATTTGAGTGAAGAAAAAGTGTGGGAATCTACAGCAAGCAATAATTTCTATATTACATTCGGTGTAAATGGGATTGTCCACCAAGCTATAAGTTTTTATTTTTTTTTTTTAAAGATTTTATTTATTTATTTGACAGAGAGAAATCACAAGTAGGCAGAGAGGCAGGCAGAGAGAGAGAAGGAAGCAGGCTCCCCGCTGAGCAGAGTGCCCGATGCGGGACTCGATCCCAGGACCCTGAGATCATGACCTGAGCCGAAGGCAGCGGCTTAACCCACTGAGCCACCCAGGCACCCCAAGCTATAAGTTTTTAAATAGAGAACAAAGAGATAGTTAAAAAAATAAGGGGGACAGTTCCATCATGGTCTTTTTTTCTCCCAGGAATGTTACTTGTCTTCTGATACAGAGGTAGACATAAAAAGAAATCATAATGTACTCTTTAAAGTAGAATATTTCAAATAAAAATATCAAAACCTGTAGCCCTTTCAAAAATAACACTATATACAGCTACTCTTAATAATTTGTTGTTTAAAATAAACCAAATGAATGAGGAAAATACTAAAATATGTAAAACAAATAATAAGTAAGAGTAAAGTCCATATTAAAAGTGATGAGTGATGAATTTTATTATTTAATATGTTTCAGTGAAGTAGAGATTGGAAAACTAAGCTTGAGTAGTAAAATACACAATTATAGAAAATATTGAATGAAAAGCGAGAGATATTTGATGAGCTGTAAGAAAAGAGTGTTTGTTAGACACATGAACCACAAAAAGTCTTTGCAGTAGACATGAGATGAAAAAATGAAAGCCATGTAGGACAAATATTATTGAGAGGACAAAATACACATGTATATATAAGAAATGAAAGGCAAAAAATAAGAAAGGATATGACAATCAAGGTCTTGTTTTGCACTGAAATTTTGTGATTACAAAAATATCTAAAGGCTATTCTTTTTTTTTTTTTAAGATTTTATTTATTTATTTGTAAGAGAGAGAGAGAGAGAGAGTGAGCACAGGCAGACAGAGTGGAAGGCAGAGTCAGAGGGAGAAGCAGGCTCCCTGCGGAGCAAGGAGCCCGATGTGGGACTTGATCCCAGGACGCTGGGATCATGACCTGAGCCGAAGGCAGCTGCTTAACCAACTGAGCCACCCAGGCGTCCCTCTAAAGGCTATTCTTGAAAGGGATTTGCCATAGTTCAATATAGCATGGAACGACATTTGGAGAAAATTTGTATAGAGGAGTGAAAAATAATAATAGACACAATTAATTGAGTTTATCTTACATAATCTTCACTGTAATTTTATGATCTCCAGTTTTACAGGTAACAAATATGAAGGACAGAGTGATTAACAGAATCCTTATAGACTGAGAATGGTAGAGTCATAATTTTATGACACTTTGTAGCACCAAGATCAGTATCTTGATATCTTTATATTCCAACTCAAGGAGTTTGAACATGATTCTTTAAGAAATAAGGAGCCACTGCAAACTTCTGAGTAGGCTCCAGGATTCTTCCAACAGTAGTCGTGCTCTATTCTTGGTTTGTGATAACTTAATTACTGTAGCATCAAAATATCTTTCCAGAATCTCCTCTTGAAATAAGATATGAACATTTTAACTTTCCATATGGATATATTCAGAATGTTTAAAAGAAAGAGAAAGACTCTACCATAGTCTTTTCACTGTTGTATTAAAAGCATTGTCCTAAGAAGCTCCCTTCTTTTTTCTCCTGATGATCCATCACTGTTCATATTTATTAAAAAGCCCAATGGCACTCATGCATAGCATGTCCAAAATCAGTAGTTCAAAATAATGTCATAATTATATACAGTGTACATATCACTATGAAAATGTATAAACAAAATATTTAATAATAAAATATATTAGCTATAGGTTATTACGAAGCTCCCCTCTTCAGCAAACAAAATAAAACAGAATTCAAGATAAATATTTGGAAAGAAGTATTTGTTAAATCAATTTTGAATCTAAACTCCCAACAACTAAGTGGGGAATAGAGCCCCCAATTACAACTGAGACTATCCTCAACAGTTCATAACATCTCTTCTGGTTCCTAAATTACATAACAGAAACCAACTATGCTTATGAAAAAATTTCGTTTTTTATGAATATATTATAGAGAACAGATAGGAACAAAGGGCATCAGCATATAACCTAATCCCATAAGTCATTTTATTTATATCTGTGTATTTGACTAAAACTAGATAACAGACTCCTACTTCCAGGCAAGATGGAGTAACAGGGACCAGATTGACCCTCTCACCTGAAACATCTGAAAATCATGGACACAATATATGAAAATAAAGGACAATGAAGACTGGACATCAGGCAACAAAGGACAGGAACCCCTTAGATACAAGGGAAAGAGGAGATGAGTCTTATCATTGCCCCCATCTTTCTGCATCTTAAGATTTTCCATGCAAAGATGGGAAGCCCCGACAGCCAGAAAGTCTGAGTTGAAGAGAAAGAGGAAAATCCAGGGAAATAAGAAAATCATCTGCCTACGAAGGCCCAATACCACAGAACACGAATAGGTTTGGGTATTTCACTTTCTTGCTTATAATCTCCATTAGAGCTATAAATACTAATCTTTAACCTCTCATGTGTTTTTGTGTCACTTTCAGGAGACAATGTTTTTTCTGGGCAAGACAATTATTTCCCCTTTCTTCCCACTCTGGGACAGGCTTTTTGGCCTCTATATTCTCTTGTTTTCTTTTGTGATCTCCCCCACATAAGAAGAATATATGATTGCTGGGCAGCCAAAATAGTAAGTGTCTCCTACAAGCATGAAATAAATACAGCAAGTACTACTGAGTGCTTCCTATGTGGAACCACCATATGTTTTGCATAGACAACCTTATTAAAACCTTTCAACAATACCTTAAGAAAGGTATTGTTATTACATTCGTTTTACAGAGGAGATAAAAAAAAAGATTTAGACAAGTCAGATAAGTGTACCTATATTATGAATGGTGAATTCAGGTATAATGCATGAAGTTGGACTATTATCTATTATATCTACAACCTTTCAAAAAAATTGTAATATTGGTTACATAGTTGACAAGGAGAAGATATGTGGCTCCATCAGCCCCAATACATTTCCATCCCCAGAAAAACAATTCAAAACTAAGTGAAAAATTACTTTCTTACTAATTTTTAAATCTTGCAATGCTTGAGCTAAAGCATTACACATACTACACACTTAAATTGTTCTACAATTATCTACTAAAATTAGAATATAAGAATTGAGAATTATTTCTAAGTCTTCAAAAAGTCCTCCCTTCGACTAATGATTAATGAAGACTACGGGCCCTCCAAACTTGGCCATGATAAAACCTTAGGAACAAGTCTAGAAACATGAAATCACCTATATTCTCTTTCTCAGGTCAAAAGGAATTTCCGCCTAAGGAAAAGACACAATTCTGAATAGCTTTGGAACATGACTTGGACACTTAAACCATCTCCTGACTATCACTAGCATTACAGAAAAAGGAAAATACGCAGGTGGTAGACGTACAATACAAGGACTACATGACAAAGACGCTGTGTAGCAGATGAATAGCCTGGGCCACTTAGTCCTAGCGTGACAATTGTGGTACAGACCAAACCCCTGCAGATTAATGAAAGGGACTGAAACACCTGGAGGGGAAAAGGTAGCAGAACTGACAAAAAGGTTGAATGATAAAAAGTAGAGAAATACTGAGAGGGCACCCTATCTCTCTAGGAGGCCACAAAAAAGATCACTAGTAGACACTTGATCACAGTCTGTAACTTCAAGTTAAAAATATAAATGAAGTAAGGGAGTTATTCACAATCTCTGAATGTAGTAGAGAAAAGATCAGTGTCCTGGAGCTAAAGAAAAGGTACTTTAAACTTATATTTGGGGGAAAAAAACTTTTTTAATCTGTGAACAATTGGACAATAGGCTTGACTCCCAAGGGTAATCCATGAATTGATCTTCCTACAGACACAGTATGAAGGGTCAGAGAAAAAAATCAGCCAGACCCAAGGGCTAAGTTGTTATCACAGTGATAAGAGTAGTTGAGATCATCTTTTTTTAAGCAACAACGTCTTTTTTTCTATGACTTTTTAAAAAAAATTCCAAGTATTGACTTTTCTTGAGGAAACATCGTTAACACCTTTGGTGCCTTCTGATGATCAGTATATCGCAAAGCAAGTTCAACTGTAAATGTGTATGAATAAAAATTGGCCATGCATTGGACATTAAATATATATCCAGACGATTCTCCAAAATGGACTGTATATAGTGAAGATTGCCTTCTTTATTTGTAAGCATGTATGTGGCTCCGCTGAATACATGCTAATCAGCCACATTAATATAATAATATAATGGTACTCCATTATCTGTCGCACTATCTACTCTCATTTGAAATGTTTACTTCTTTCTGTACTTTTCTGGCAAAGAAAGTCTTTTGAATATTACTTAACACAGATACTGGCAATTTCATTCAAATTCCATATACCCGTGGATTATGAAATATTTTAGCTAGAAATAGGTGAATGGGAAGTGCCTTGTCTTTATTTTGTCAACTGCAAACTAAATTCATGCATATGAGTTTTGATTATAAGAAAAAGTCTTCATATCCATTATTTTCTTTAGGCGGGGACTGGACCTTTGGGGAACTTACATAATTGCAATGGTATGCTATTTATCAGAGAACCCTAATCTTTGTTTTTTAAAAACTAAATGAAACCAAAACCACTTCCTTCCTTTCCTATAAGCTGCAGCTTTTGTTAAGTTCTCCCTTGCTTCATCAACCTAGTAATTATCTACTTTATTTTGTGTACCTAGTATAGCCTGTACATAATAATAACTAATAATAATAGGCACTTCTCTATGTGAAAGTCATACAACATCTAAATTATCTTCAAAATAGTCACATGAGGGAATGTGTTATTATTTTCCCAGTTTTACAACAGAATAAATTGATACTAAGTGTTTATAATTTGTCCAAGGTCTTATATTTATTTGAATAACAAGGTCAGCACAGATGTCTTAAAGTCAGGTCTGTCTGATACCAATGTTCACTCTTAAATACCTCTTATATGTCTCATATATGTGTCTTAGATACTTATAATCCCTAAAGCAGGAAATGTATTTCACTAAATTCCCATCTGCTTCCACTAAAGTAATAAACTCCTTTTGAAATCACAGATGATTTCTTATTAATCTCCATACTCAGTATAATATTTGACAAACAGAATGCAATAAACAATCAGTATATAAATGGTCACTAAACACCTAAAATAAAAAATTCCTTTTCCTCCCTTTATATTATGCATAAGACTACTTCCTTTGGTTATACTGTGCTGTGTCCTTTTAGAAAATATTGGATTTTTTTAAATTGCCAATGACTGGCCAACAATTGTGTGATAGCATGATGACTTTGGAGGGTTAAAGTTATTATTTCAAATTCTGACTCCTTAAGACCTTTGTGAAACTGAGCAGATTTCTAAACTGTGTTAAGTAAAAACTTCCTAATATTAAAAAAAGTAAAGTGTGCTATCACTTCTGAGGTGTTACGATGGTGACTAAATGAGGTATCTACAAACACTGCAAGCAGTTGGCATTCAATAAATACTAACGTCCACTTGCCATTTATCCCAACATATTCTCTTACCACAGAAACTTTCATTCAATCCATGAGGAATGTCTAATATAGAAAACTTGCAGGAATGTGTACCAGTA
This sequence comes from Mustela nivalis, assembly GCF_964662115.1. Taxonomy (NCBI): domain Eukaryota; kingdom Metazoa; phylum Chordata; class Mammalia; order Carnivora; family Mustelidae; genus Mustela; species Mustela nivalis. Next base: position 51,759,321 of record NC_139020.1, read on the forward strand.
CATGTTCCAAGTCTTCTGGATCCTCACGAGAGTTAGATGTTAGCTTATTAACAATAAAGTTTTCCAGGTCTCGACTCTCCAAGTCTAATGGGAAAACAGATAATGTAAATAGATATTCTAGGGCAGTGTGTTCTTTGCTACAATGGTGTGAACAAAGTGTTATGGGAACACAAAGAAAGGAACAATTAACTGTTCAAGGACAGAGTAACTTCAGGTAGGCTAATTTAAAGGAACAATTAGTAAGACACCCATAATTTTCCAAAGTACAAGTAACATCTCTTATGGGTTCATTAGACAAAGAAAGTACCAAAAGCCTAGAATTTCCCGTAAGCTAAAATATAACTAGCTTTTACTGTAGCACAAAGCCCCAAAAGTAAAAGAACACTTTCAGATTAATGTAGATTAATACAGCATTAATTTTATAAGTAATTTATAGGCAAACAGTACTGAGGTACACACAGGCCAAAACTCATGAAAAAGGTTATTGAATCTGCAGTATGAAAGGCCAACATTGCTGACTTAAAAGCACCAAACCTCTCATCAGGGAACAATGGTTTTGACTATATTCTTTGAGAATGCATCCTATGAGACTTACTTTCATGAAATGTCTCAAATTTTGACTTAGTGCCACCATGGATTTTTATCGAAACTCTTGTGTAAAAAAGGTAATGTAAGTATCATCAAAGAGGGAAAAGGAGGAGTTTTCCTAAGCACAGAGGGCCAAATTTGAAATGTCTTAACAGTATGAGCAAGTGGTATGAGAATGTCACTAGAATTCACGGGGTTCACATAAATTTACCTCCTCTTTTCCTGGGTTTATCTTTTGTGGATTTAAAAAGCACTACATAAAATTAAACAGATGTCTAAAGAGTATTAAGAAAAATTATCTGTTTTCTTTCAAATTTTAAATTATAGACATCATTAGACAAATTTATGTCTTGTATCCTTCATGTCCCATCTCTCTGTTTTCTCATCTCTGAAATAAGGTGGTTTTGACCATTCTTCTGATGCTACAATTTTTATCTATTTCATCAATAAGGCTTTTACTGTCTCCACCCACACAGCCTCTTTTGAAGCGTCATTAGAGGGACTGTACTCATCACAAATTTTAAGTGAACCATGATGCTGAAATATTTTTTTTTCAAATCTTGCAATGATTTGAGCTTTTCCCACCAATTGGGTAAGAAGGTGATTATTATTATTTTAATTTCTATTGAGTTGAAGTAGATAATTTGTTTAAAATACAAGGATGGGGCACATGGGTGGTTCAGTTGGTTAAGCATCCAACTCTTGTTTTTGTCTTGGGTCATGATCTCAGGGTTATGAGGTTGAGCCCCATGTCTAACTTTGGGTTCAGTGGAGTCAGCTTGAGATCCTCTCCCTCTCCTTCCCTCTCTCCCCCTCCCCTGCTCTCATGTGCTGTCTCTCTCTGTCTCTTTCTAAAATTTAAAAAAAAAAATCTTAAACTGCAAGGATGTATCTGTATGTTACATATGCTAGATGAGTTATTCAGGTGATTTATAAACTGTTTTTAATAGCTATTCTTTATAGAATGCTTGCTATGTGGTAGACATTGCTAATCTTTTAATATATATTATTTCATTTCATCTCTATAGCAACTATAAGTGGTAGGTATCATAACTGTCTTAATTATAAAATAATAAAAATAAGACTGAGAGAATGGAAATGACTTTCCCAAAGACACAGAACTAATACATGTCCATGGCAGGATATGTACCTGGGTCTTTCTGATTCTATACCTCAAATCTCTCTCTTAGTCATGAACTTTGAGGATAGCCTTAATAGCATGCTTTCATTCCTTACAGTTCTGTATCATTTGGATGTTGCCCTAATAGCTTATATTTGTGGACAGGAACAATAATGGATAGTTCTAATTTTGAACCATTAAATCTAAGATAATACATGTTTAATAGCACCAGAAGGCAAACATTTGGCCTGGTTTTGCCACCACAGCATTTATCACAAGTAACAAACAGTAAGCACATAGCAAACCCATAATGGACACATAATATGCACATTTGCTAAATCATTGGATTTTAATGCATTAATTACAACAAAAAAGAAAAACATGAGAAGATTTACCCACTCTGTATCATGGAATTCATATAAATAGAAAAATGGGCATGGGTTTATAAACACAAACCAAATTCATTTAATAATACAGCAATATTCAGCCAAACTTTAACCAAACTATCGCCTATAGAAGAGAAGTACTCCAATGACTAGTAACTAGTACTTGCTTTCCACTCATGTATATTAGCTATATACTCCATATACAATGGTGACTTAGACATTAATATTTCCCTAAGTTAGTTGTTTTACTAAAAAACAAAACAAACAAAAAACCAAGGCAATGGAAGTCAAATTTTTTTTTCATGTGGATTAAGTGAGTAAAAATGGCAGCAACAGACCCAAAGTACTGGGTTCAGAATGTTAATCTTCACTTTCCCTCTATCTCCATATTCTACCATGGCCATGTGGAACCTATTAGGAGTCTGAATTCCAGTTTAAAAATCACTCTATCTTATAAAGTCGAAATAGAATAAAGATCTCTTATCATAAAATTACTCTTAATTAATTTTTGTAACAATACAAAATTGTTGTCAAAGAACCTGGCCTTGTTCTCAGATTTCCACAAATCAGTTTGTTCCCTCCATCAAAGTCCATATATCCAAATAGTCTGCCTTACACATTAGAGCTAGATAATATTCCCTATTAACTTCTAACTAATAGGAATCCCAGCCCTCCAATACTGTGAGGACACTCCTTTCTACCCAGGATGTTAACAGAGAGGATTATGTCTGCATGATATTCTCAGACTTGCCTCCCCCAACCCAGGGTTGAAATAGCTTATTAAAAATTCCTTACTGACTTGTATTAATATAAATTAGTAGATAGAGGACATAATCCACCATAAAGTACAAATTTTTATTCAAGTAATTCTATTAGCATAATTATCCTTTTTTTGAGGAAATTAAATGTACATTATTATCCTTGATGTGCCACAAATTATAGAAGCAAAATTTCCCTTGTAAGGTTCTGCAGTTCTCAAGTAATTAGCCATATTGCACCCTGAAAACTAAAATTAAATACATAAATTAAACTAGTAGGGGAGATAATAACATTGTAAGGGGGGGTCTGGATATAGTACAATGTGTCATACCTTCTAAGGCTCAGCCTTAGAAGAGCCACTCTTGGCTTGGTCACACTAGAACCAAACCAGGTTTCCTAGTCCTTAGTTTGTGACTGAAGTGATCACTTGGCAGTCCTCTAAAGGGAAAGTCTATGTCTGATGAAATACTACTTATGTAAATAGGTCTCTTTTGCATACTTTCTGAACATTGTTCAGTTCCTTAATCTCTGCAATACTCAGGGTGTGAATTCAGCAGCAAGGTGTTACATATATTCGGTTATAGTTAATATCCTTTCCAATTTATAAAAATGAAACTTTCATTCAGCTCTTAGTTCTCTGAAGACACACACATGGAGGCGTAACAAGGACATTCACTCTTCCTCTTACTGGAAGTAGCTGGAGGTTGAACTTACAATATTTATATTAGCTACATTTAGTGATAATTGCTCCCTAGTTCACAAGTTTAGGACTACTCTTTCTGCTAGCTAATGCTACTTCATTGGATGGAAAGATTAGTCTGACACTTGAGACTTAAAAGCAAAATGCAAAAAAAGAAACATGAAATCCCCACAACATTTTATTCTCCTCCATATGCAGTCATTATTTCTGAAATTATGAGAGGTAGGTAACAAAATAACACTATATATTAGGTTCTTCCTATTTTATTCCCAGATGTAGAGTGAGACACAAACTCTGATTCCAGAAGACAAAGCAGAAGATGAAGAGGTAGATTATCTCATTAATAATATTGGTACCACAGCCTCACTCAATATTCCCCATATATAACTGAATACCCAATCCATAAATCTTCATTTCAACCACATGCTCTTTTAGTATAAAATCAGCATTTCTAGAGAAGAAGAAATTTCAGGGTATAAACCACTTACCATCAAGTAAATCATCTTTTCATCATTGTTGTTAAGGTCATTCTTTCCTCAAAAATTATTATTAAGAAAATGATAAGTAATCCAAGACATGGGAAAATATATGCCCAATACACATATGGAGAAAAGACTGTACAGAGAAAATAAAAAACTTTTACAAATCATTAACAAAAATATAAAGAAGCAAAATGATCTATAAAATATTTAAACCAAAACTACATAAAAGAAGAGGGAGACAGTGATTTTTTAAAACTTATAAAAAGATGTCCCACATCATTAATTATTGGGGAGATAAAAATCATTAGGGATAGAGGAAATCCAACTTAAAACACAGGGAGCGGCTCCTGGGTGTCTGTCTAATGCAGTTAAGTGTCCAACTCTTGATATCAGCTCAAGTCTTTATTTCAGGATTGTGTGTTCAAGCCCCGTCTTGGGCTCCACATTTGGTGTGTAGCCTATTTAAAAAAACACAAGGATCTCCACCCATTGGAATGGAAAAAAATTAAAATTTACAAGAGCAAATATTGATGAAGAGGAATAGTGAAAAATGATAAAATCAGTTTGAAATATTGTTTGGTATTTTCTTATAAAGTTAAACATACACCAACCTTATGATATAGAATTTCTACTTATCTACAAAAGAGAAATTAAAAATATATCCACAAAAAGAATTATACAAGAATCATTATAGCAGTTCCATTCATACTTTATAGTAGTTGAGATAGTGTGGATTTGTGTAAGGGCAGAAAATAATTCAAGGAATAGTTCATCATCTAAAAGACAAATTCATTCAAGGGGGAAAGTCTTTTCAACAAATAGCGTAGGAAAAACTTGATAAATATGTTCATAATAGCTTGTACCTGAAAACAACTGAAATCTACATCAAAAGAAGTTAGATAAAATATCATCTACAACGTAATTATACTCCAATAAAAAAAAGAATGAATTTTTGTTACATGTAAAAAATACATGATTCTCAAAAACATTATTTTGATAAAATAAAAAAGAAAATATTCTACGATATCACTTATATGAAGAACAAAAATAGACAAAACTAATCTATTATGTTAGAAATGGGAATAGTTACCTACAAGGGTATGTGTAGAAGAGATTGAAAAGGCACAAAATGGAAATTCCTGAGCTCATTAAAATGATCTATACCTTGATTAAGATGTTGGTTACATGGATATATATTTGTCAAAACTTCGAATTGCCCATTTAAGACATTTGCATTTGTATGTAAATATTTTTCTCAATAAAATAAAATAAAGAAATAAAAATTATTCCAACTCTAGGAAGTGAATTATCACAAAAAAAAAAATTCAGATTATGCCAAAGCAGTCATTTGGTGGAACAGAGGCATTTCAAATAGAAATAATAAATAGAGTTGAGGATTTTTAACAAATAATCTATTTTTTTTTAACTTTTTATTTTTTATAATCTAAGTAATAAAATAATGAATCATTGGAAAATGATTTTAATTTTTTGCTGATTTGACATGAAAACTTCTATCAATGAAGGTAACACAATATGTTCCAACAAGGTCATTGAGGACATGGCAGGGTGGTTTATGAATGTCACGAATTCAAGAAGTAAGATTAATTATTACACAAAAGAAACTTTAAATTCCCAGTTCACACTTAAAAAGATAATTCAAAGAGCCTTTCTCAAACTTGACAACAATGGTGAAACATGGCACGACATTACCTGTATGGAATTATGGAAGCAGAAAGAAACTTTTTAAAGCTACCAATAAAAAAGAACAATTTCAGGGATACCTGAGTGGCTCAATAGATTAAGGATCCAACTCTTGATTTCACCTCAGGTCGTGAGCTGGTGGTCATGAGATCTAGCCTTGTATCGAGCTCTTGCGGGACATGGAACCTTCTTAAGATTCTCTCTCCCTCACCCTCTGCCCCTCCCCCATAAAGCACTCTCTTCTCTCTCCCTCTACCTCTCTCTCTCTCAAGAAACAAAAACAAAAATTTCAGACCAACCTTCCTTGAGGAAAGACTTAATTATCATTCTATTCTCCAAAGAAGATATTATTTCAAAATATTTATCATATGAAAAAAGCAATCAAAGAATATGCTGCCAAAATGTAGAAAAAATGATTACAGATGTCTATCAGTACTTTCATTAATGAATATATTAGGTTATTAATCTGGATTTTGAGAAGATTCTGGTATATTTTAACATTTTACAATTTGTAATTTATTACAATTTCTCATTTTAAATACTCACTTTCCCATCCAAAATTATAATCATAATTTTGCGATCTTTTTTCTTAAGGAAGGCATGCAAAATAATATGAGATTCAGTCTCCACAAAACAAGAGGGATTTGGCCCTCTGAAACATCCTTTCAAGGGCTATTCTTATAGGTGGTAATAATTCTCCCTCCCTACATTCCCAGGATGGCACACCATCCTTATTTTGCTGCACCCATCCTCAGCCTTACCCTACCAGCTACTCTTCACTCCTTCCCTATTCATGTTAATAGATTAATTCCTTTTAAACACTTGAGGGGTGCCTGGGTGGCTCAGTGGGTTAAAGCCTCATGCTCAGGTCATGATCTCGGGGTCCTGGGATTGAGTCCTACATCGGGCTCTCTGCTCAGCGGGGAGCCTGCTTCTCCCTCTCTCTCTCTCTGCCTGCATCTCTGCCTACTTGTGATCTCTCTGTCAAATAAATAAATAAATAAAATCTAAAAAAAAAAAATAAATAAAACACTTGAATCTAAAGTTCAAGAAAGGACTGATACTTTATCACTCGTTTCCCTCGAAACCCATAACGAACATTATATCTTGTAACAATTTGTCAATCAACTATAACGTTGTTTATATTATTGCCTCTAAATCTCTGTAAAAAAGATTTCCATTCATGGGGAAAGAAATAAAATTATGACACAAAATGGATATCACCAGCTAGTCCATAGCTGATTTAATGATCTTAAGACTGAATAAATAGTCACCACAAGTAACAATAAGAAACCATAATACAACACTGAACTCCAAAGAGAGAAAGATAAAGTACAGAGGTCTATTCTAAATTTTTGTTCTCCTTATTCATCTGGACCTTACTAAAATCACAATGAGCAAGAAATAGTTAAGATTTGCAAGATGGTATTGTTGCGAGGAGGTGAATAGATTTAATCACTGTTGCCTGTGCTTGGTTGGCAGAAAAGTTTAAAAAATGAAGAATTGGATTATTGTGCAGTTACTTAAAATGATGTTCACATTAAAAAATTATGACAAAAACATTTAAAATAAATTGAATAAAATGATTTCTACAGTATTCTATTGTTTATTTTTAAAACATTCTATAAATGTATGCAGAAGTCCAGATAAATCAGAAGAAAATGTTACCAGTGAAAGATATCTCTGGGTGGTGCAACTGTAGCCTGTAGTGACCGTGTTTCCACAACTACATGTTTCTTTTTATGTAAAGAAGTTTTATATTAATGCTTTCTAAAAAAAGTTTAATCAATTTAAAAAATCATATATACACTATGATGTTGGGATACAAATATATGTGTATTGATATATACGTCAATGTATATACAAATGCATTTCATTTAAATGTTTTTAAATGTGCACAAGCTAGCACTCACATTTACTGAGAAAGGATCAGGAAGCAGTATGGCACAATAGTTAATAGGGGTTCTTTCTAGGACTTCAACATTGGAATGATTTCTATTTTTCTTTTATACTTTCTATATTCATTTTTTCTGTAATTATATACTTCTTTTTAATGAGGGAGCAAGAAACTGTATCTAAAATTTTCTGTTTTGTTTTATAATAATACTTCCGAGTAAGATTTCATAAAGCCAGACCTTTCCTACCTCAAGATGGATTTTTCCCAAATTTTGAATGAAATCTCCCAGTCTCATTGAGAAAGTGGGAAATAACAAAGTTCAGACATGAAGAGTGTTCAGCCCTAATAAGACAATGAACGACTGGAGAAAAATTAGGTGAGTGTGGGGTGGGGGAAATGAAACAACACAAATGACCAAACAGAAAAACAACAATATTTGTAAAGATTTCCAGTTAGGTCAGCAAGCTCAGGAGCAATTATTGGTTTGACGTTGAGAATTTGTAGAAGGTGCCTGAGGGACTCAAATACACATACAATCTGAACAAAGACATTGCAGGAAGCTGTTACCAGCTTAGCCAATAGGATCAGCAAAATCCGAAACACACACACACATAAGTACATGCACATACATTTATACACATAAACACACACATACACACATCCACACCCACACAAAAGGCTATGAATTGTGAATTCAGTGCCCGAAGTACAAATCTGCTGCACTAGCAGACTCTGGGCTTGCAAATGACTACCTACTCCTTAAAGGGGCAAAGGGGTGGGAAGATGAAGGTGGTGTCAGGTATGCCTGGTAAATTAAACTCACCCAGAGAATATATAGTAATAATGATGCCCACTCTTAAATAAAGATGTTAGCCCTTTAAATTATGTTTGGTTTCTAATTTCCCCCAAATTGTGCTTACTGATTATTCCTAGACGTCTTTGTTCGAATTTGACAAATATAAACTGGAACCGTTTATTAAAGAAATACTGGACCCTAGCAAATTTTAAGAACCATCATTAACACACCAGTGTCCAAGAAAGGATCAATTAATTCTCCCTGATTAAATTCGACTACAATTCAACCTACACTCCATGGAGAGAAATTGGAGTAAGGAAGATTTATATATGTGTGTGTGTGTGTGTTCACATGCCAATGTATATCTATTTAAATATATACATATTATATATATATATATATATATATATATATATATATATATATAATATATAAAGCCATTATCAATGGAAGGCTATAGCATTCTAACAACAAAACATAAAATCTGAGATAAGAGCCTGCATGTTGATGTCTTTAAATAATACTTCTTAATATTATTAATCTCTGTGTGCATTGCATGTTATTGTGTATAAGTACTTATTTCATCTAACTGGATGGAATTGAGAAGGTTACATATTATGAAATTACCAAAAGTTTACAAGGAAAATTTTCATCTGCCCTTCATTCCTGAGTTAGAATGGCTCCCTAGTATCAGACCCCAGGGACTATTCACATGTTCCCTCTCAGGGGAGGCTCCCATCAACAGTGCTGAATTACTGTTGATGCTGGGCATGAGTCCACGGAGAAACTAGGAACTGGACCAAAATCACCACTGAAGTTTTAGAGGATAATAATTTCTGTTCATTTCTACCTTACCTATGATTCACCTCTGAGAAGCCATTTTTAAAAATCACATTAACCATTTAACTCTTCACAAAACAAGGGCTTAATCTCCTTTTAAATCTGCTGTTTACACTAATATATATAATTCTTTCAAGTGTGTATGAAAGATCTAATTCTGGGCTGGGGGTGAGGGATAATGTAAGGGGTAGGGCTTGAGTGCATTAGCTTTCTGTTTTTTTCAAAACAGATTACCTCATGTAACATAATCTCTGTCTGCAAATTGAGGAGGAGATAGCAGAAATGAGATGGGATTTTAAACAAGCATATAAAGAGCATGGCAGATAATGTTTATCCCAAGGATATAGTCAGGAGGGCAAGTGGGTGTTAAAATGAGCCATTCTCTAAAATAGTTACTTGAACACGTTTGTGATTTTTAGAAAAAGCAATACTATTTTAATTCTACTTTCAAAGGTTAAATGTCAACTATTTTGAAACTAAAAATTCTAACTTCAAGACCTTAGAACTTAAACTTACTTTGATAGAAAAAAAAACTCTCTCTTACAGGAGAATATTTGGATATACAGATGTTTGGTAATTAATAATTTATTGAAACTATTCTAAAGATCATTGCTTTATTTTTATATATTGTTCAAAGGATCATTACTTTTCTTACACATGGATTAAGTCATACAAAAAATATGGAAAAAGTCTCAATATTTAATATTGTAAAACTTTAACAGATTGCCACCCAAGGTGTACAAGCAAATAATGATAGTATCTACCATTAATTGAATGGCCAATATTTTGCTAACTTTATTAACGTCATACTTAGGTTTCAAGTCACATATGATTTTCTTAATTTTATCAAACATAACCAATAAATATATAATAAGAAATAAAGTCAGGATTCTATCATGAGATTTTTTTTTTCCGTTTCCTCTTGTATTTTTTTCATTGTCAAAACCCGGCAAACTGCCTCACTTAGACTGCATATAATACTAGAGACAACTTTCCTAGTTTTTAAATTTCCTTTTATCTTATTCAGGTAAGAGACGGCAAACACGAGAGATCTCTTCTAGCTTTTTGCTATTCTTCCAGATGATACTGAGCTATTGCATTAACACTCAATTCATTCATTCATTAAATTCTACCCGTAGAGAAATAGCCATAGTGAGGGCATTTATAGTTCTCATTTTCACAGAGTTTATTACTTAATAGAGAATATAGATGGATGAAAAGCTGGTACAGCACATGGTAAGGGAATTTGAGACTTGAGCAATATGAGGGGCACCCCAGAGGAAACAGACTTGAAGATTGAGTGGATTTAGTCATGTATGCTCAGCAGAAAAAAAAGAAAAAGAGTCCTGTCCCCTGTACTTCACTGTCAGACAATCTTGCTCCGTCAACTTCTGAGGTATCCTACACTCAAAAAATTTACTGTCCTCTACCCATTCTTTTGATGTTCCTAGTCAATGAACAATTTCATAATCTTATTTATGTAATTGAATGATTTTCCAGAGAGCATCCAAATTTATACAGAGGAACTGACTTAATGCACTGAAATCTCCAAAATGTAAAAAAGCAGATGAAAATTTAAGTGGTCTTGTGCATCTAGCTTATTCATATTTGCTATTCAACCTCATTTTACCAGAAGTACGATGGAGCTACATGCTACATGCTTCATAAAATTGCTGGCCCCTGATATAGATATTATACTATTCTCTGTATCTATACCATTCTCTAGATAAGGATATACACGAGGGTCAAGAATAATAGAGACATAAAGTCAGGATGATTTTAATTCCTGGTTCTTGAGAATCCCATTAAGCTATATGGTTTCCCACAACCATGATTCTCCCAATCAATTACACTAATAGTCTAAAGGAAACAACCAAACCACAATATTAAAGTAACAAATAAATGTTTCTGTTTAAGGGAATGACATGTGCACCAGAGACAATTATATATAATTAAAAACTGACAGTTATATATAAAAGCATATATTTCAAAGAGATTTGGGCAATATTTTCAAAAATGAAAATATCAAATTAATCCTCAAATAATAACATAGTAGGTATTTAATAAATTTGTATTAGAAAAAAGATGTGTAGATAGATAAATAAGATACTTATTGAACATCTCTTGAATGCTATATTCCAAGTACTGTTTCCAAGCATAAGCCAGGCCTCTAAAGTGTCTGCCCCCAAGAAAAGGAAATGTGGTTGATGAGAGAAATGTGGAGACTACTGTCCCTGAAATATGCAGGGAAAATAATACACAATGAGTTTGGAAGTATAGATAGGTATCAAAGAATGTATGATCATCTCAGTAGTTGAATATAAACATAGTCCATGTTTTCAAAAAGTTACTCAGATTATTGTCAGGTTTACAGAAAGAAGGCAAGTATGGACATGAGAAGACTAGTCAACAGTCTTGCCAGCAGGAGACATTGGTTGGTAGCTTACACTATAGTGGTGTCTGAGCAGATGGAGGGGGAGAAAAGACTCCTACTAGTTTATACGTTCAAAACCATTGCTAGCTGATGAAAAGCATGTGAAATCTAAAGGTAAAATAATCCAAGGTGATGAGTAACTGACTAGATGATGGTATCATTTACTGAGCTCATAAAGAGAGAGGGTAGCACACTTGGAAAGTCAAGGGTTGCATTTTGGTCATTTTAATTCTGAAATGCCTGTCAAAAATCTAAGATAAGGCCATTGAATATATAATCTAGAGGTTCAAAATGGAAATTATATATTGAGGGAAACGAAGAGAGAGAGGAAGAGAATGTATAAAGAAGATTTGAGAGACAAGTATTAAGTTTTTGATCCATTCCAACATGTGAAAATTTGGTAGAGGAGGAATCAGCAGAAAAGAGACTAATAAACAGCCAACAAGGTGGGTGATTAGTGAGGAGAGTGAGAAGTCATGGACACCAAGAACTCCAAGAAGGAAGGAATTGTCAAGTATGTTGAGTGCTGCACAAAAACCAAGTGTGATGGGGACCAGATAAGTGACCACTGAACTTGGCATTAAGTGGTCATTTGGTAATATAATAAGCAATTTCAGTAGAGTCATATGGACAGTAACTGGAGTGAGTGGAAATGGACTGTAGTCAAGACAGGGAGGTAATGAGTGCACACAGATCTTTGAGAACTTTTGCTGCAAAACAAAGCAGAGAAATGGAAAAGCAGCTAAAGGAGAGCTGCAGAGTCAAGAGATTTTCTTGTTTTGTATATGGCTGTTGTTGTTGTTTGTGTATGTTAACATTAAAAGTGCATGTTTGCATATTAATGGCAATCATACAAAAGAAATGAAAAATCTGAAGATTTCATGATTCAGGTGAGAGAGAGGATAGATAAAAGTGTGACCCCTGATAAGAATATGAGTAAAGGTGCAGAATATAAGAGGATAGATTGGCCCAGGATAGAATCAGGGACCCTTTTTCCATTGTAAAAAGTGGAAAGAACAGAGTACAAACGCAAAGTATGGGTAACTCCTCAACAGTTCTCGTATTCAGTGAATTCCAAGGGTGAAGGGCATTGGGTGAGGTGAAGCGGAGATAGATATCTTGTATGAGCAGGATGAGCCACATAAATTGTAGAGGTTAAGTACAAAATAAAAATGCAAGGACCTTTGTTGAAATGGCAGGAAACAAATATTAAAGTTAATAAATATAAATTTTTCTGTTCTTCTTCTCTCTCTCTCTCACCTTGCCATTATGTGTTTCCTTTGTTGTTTAATGTCTCTAAGTAAAGAAAAATTAAAATATTAAGTTACGGCATGAATTTAACCATTAATTTTTATAATGTCAATGCCAGTTTTAATTGGAAATGTAAGAGCATTAACTCATTTAAAGAATTACTGAAATTTGGGGCAGATGGGTGGCTCATTTGGGCAAGCATCCAGTTCTTGGTTTCTGTCCAGGTCATGATCTCATGGGTCATGAGATGGAGCCTTGCATCAGGCTCCATGCTCAGCAGGGATTCTGCTTAAGATTGTCTCCCCCTGATCCTCTCCCTATTCATGCTCTTTCTCTCTCTCTCTCTCAAATAAACAAATCTTTAAAAAATAAAACTAAAGAAAGAAAGAATTAACAAAATTCTACTAACTGCCGTCATCTCCCACCTTAGGCCTTTGCATGGAAAGAAAGAAAGCATAAAATGAGGGCCTCCCCCAACTAACACAACCCAATCGCTGCCTCAGAGACAGAAAGAGAGAAAGAGCAAAAGCCTTCCTAAGGTTGGGAGGCTGGGCGTGGTATGGGCTGTTAGGGAAATGGCCTGGTACTCATTCCCAGGAAGCAGAGAGGTGGACAAGAGGCAGAGAGGCAGGGGTATGCATGAGCCAAGACTCCAAGACCCTTGCAATTTAGTCTTTGATCTTATAGGACTTCACTTAACAAAACATAATGTCTAAGATAACATTATTAGGAGTTTCAAGACAGCAACCAGAGGAAATCACAAACCATTAAACTACAGAAGGGGATGGGATTCTAAGCATAAGGTTTTGTGTGTTTGTACTGGCCGTGCATCCAGAAAGATGATCCTGTGTGAAAAGCCTTTAAAAAGAGCATTGAGCCAGGTTCAGGTATGTTGGCTTACTCTCTGTGAAACCTAACCCATTAGCACAGTTTAACTGAGAAATATTTCTCCTTGAATCGCTCATATTTCTGCATACCTTGCAAGCAGAGTCACTGATTACCTTTTGTTCAGGACCATCTTTTCAAGGATGTTTATATAGTGACCAGACTTGAAAAACAGAGATAGTGTCTTTATCCAAAGCAAAAAGGAAGCATGCTTCTTCCCATTATGATAGATCTGGGCTCCCTAAAGTTGGGCTTCCGCTCCCCTAAGCATTTCATGATGTGTGCAGCTGTCATGTAGCCATCCTCTTGTGTCCCTGTGAGAACTGGGACTTAGAGAACTGGCAAAATCAATCAATCCATCCATCCATACATACATCCATACATACATACATACATATATACATACATAAAATAAATGCTGATACTCTGGCTACCAGTTAGATAGTCATTCAGCTCTGACCCAGAGACCTCATGTCTATTAACAGCATCCATTAAAGTTTGGCAGGCAAACTTGTTGGGTTGCAATTAAGATAAAAATCCTGCTTTTTGATAATTTTGCTTTCATTCTGTCCTCTCTGATCAAGACTTTCCAGGAATAACTGAATTTGAAAAACACATTCTAAAATACACAGACACAGTAAATGGAAGCATGCTGTCTAGAATGAAAGCATCTGGCTTCTAAAAAACAGTGACTCACAAAATGTCCTTCATTGGGTCATAATGGATGGAATATACATACTGTAAAAAAGAAATAACAGGCCCAAAATGGAGTCACTGTTGCTAAACCCGACCAGAAGTTAATGCCTGACATAAATGCAGTTTCAGCCTCTTCCAGTAGAATTTTAAAACAATCAGTGTGGAATTTCCTGATCAGCACTAGTGAGGCAATCTCCATGATAAAACCCCTGCATTTCTCCCTAAGTAAAGGCAACCTTGACTGAAATATTCCTCTTTCCTTTTGTTAATAACTTCCTCGTCCCACCCCATTCCTGTCTATAAAAGCCTTCCATTTTGTACAACTCCTCAAAGCTCACTTCTTTTTGCTAGATGGGATGTTTCCTAATTCATGAGTCTTTGAATAGAGTCAATTAAATCTTTAGAAGTTTACTCAATCGGATTGTCTTTTTAAAAATAATACACTTAAAGTCACCTAAGTTGATATAAGTTCAAGGTAATGTTGTTTTACTACAAAAAAAATCTAAGATTCTTTAGTGAAGTAGTCCAAATTTTTTTTTTTTTGGTCTTCAGACACACAATAACAATTTTGAACACATAATCCCAATAGATGTGTAGATATTCAAGCACTAATTAAATAATTACACTCTTGTGATAATGTTATATATAATATAAAATATTCAAAAATAAAAAAACTTAAAATATAATAAAAATAAAATTTTAAAAATGTCATCAAGAAAAAAAAACGTTGTCAAGTTTCCTGCCTACCTTCTACTGAATTATTTTGTGCACCCTGTGATGTAGATGCTCGCCATCTGGAGAGCTCTGCAATGTGTTGGTATACATTATAAATCTGCAAAAGGGAATCATTATGTGCAGTTGCTCCAACACATATGACCATGGAAGTTTTGAGCTTTTTACTTCTTTGTTTTTCCTCATGAATCTTCTAAGGTGAGTGTAACTTAGAATGCACCTTAAAAATATTAATCTATTTTCCAACAGTTACAAACTCTAGAGTTGCCAAACTTTGGTGGCCCGGTGCAGTCTCATTGACTTCAGATGAGTTTTATTTGGCAATGTAGTCAGTCCTCAGTATACTCAGGCTTTCTGTATTATAAGTCTCCTTTACTCATTCATGCATCTAACATATAAAGTTCACTGAGTTTTTTACTATCTCTTGGACTAGTTTTAAACGCCATACGAAGTTTAGTGGGAAGCTTCATGACCTTAAAGGAGCATAATGTCTTCAGAATGAGCAGACATTTTTGGCCAGACATAGCTTGCTTGAATTGGATCTACACCAAATGGTTGTGTAAGGTAAGAGAATCTTTTAATACCCCAATACCATTTTAGGGTTACTTGTGCCAAAAGATATGATCCCTATATTATTTATGATTTTTACATTTAAGGTTATAACTTCAGCCTACACCCAAGTTTGAGAATGGACAGGTTGATGACAGATACAATAATTAAAAAATAAGACACATTAATTTATCATTTCTCTTTCTTCACCAACCCCATCTGCTAGAGGTTCAAATTTTTCATATAAATTAAAATTTTTAACTCTACTTTAGAGTTATCTTATTGGATTTTAAACCAGTTACAAAACAAAAGACGATTTAAATATTCCAAAATTCTTACAATGAAGGTAAATTAAACACTGCAGAGTACAATAACTGAATCATATTAATACATATAATTTGCATTACTTCTGTGATCCAATGAAAGAAATAGAAGAACTTATGTAAACACTAGAGTTAGTGCTTTATTTCACTGGAAATGCTTTCAAATGTTAGGCAGAAAAGGGAGACATTTTGCAAGGTTTTTAGCCAACTGAAATTGCATTACCATGCCTCCTATGTCCACAGGGAAAGAGCAGATGAGATAGTAACTGATTTCTTCCAAAAGGAACCATCACCTATGACTCAAACTATTCTTATACAACATTAGCCAAGCAAAAGAAAGTTTCTTAATGGGATTTTTAGATTCTCTGGAATCTAGAAAGAAAACAGAACTATTTCTAGATGTTTTAATTATTAAATTTCAAAATTATATGATACATCATGTTTTGGTTATTCTCAATGAACTAACAGAAGTAATTATCTTGAAATTTGATTAAAACTTGGAAAATAATACTGGACAGAATCAAAATAGAAAGTCTACTTAATAAGGTATCTAGAAGGAAATATTTGTCATAGGTGCAGTACAGTTATGGAGTGGTCAAAAAATGTAATTTAATTACCCTATAGAGGAGAATGTATTAAAGACAGATTTTTAAAAAATAAGATATTTAAATGACAGACCAAAAGAAGGTAAAGAAGGCATTAAAAATGCCCATTATAAGTGTTTTTAGTTCTTACCTAGACTTGTCTCTGAAACCTTTAAGAGTTAAGAGGGACTGTTAAGTACACCCTAATCTATTCTAGCACTTGAATTGAAAAACTGGAAGAAAGAACTGAAAGGAACCAGAAACAGAGAGTATGATGATAAACATGCAGTCTCATCTTCAAAAAAAAAAAAAAAAAAAAATCAATAGACTTGCATTAGGTTTGAAATGGTTCCTGTTACACTCAGTAGAACCCCAGAAAGCAGACTGTGAACTTTTATCATCTTACCAGTGTGCATTCTCTCTGTTTCTGTTTATTCATACATTTCTATGTATGTACATACAGTTCTGTGCATAAATACTTTTATATGTGTTATACACATATACAATATATATATACTTCTGAAATGTAATAAAATAATTTAAACAAGCAGGTAAGGGAAGAAAGCAGATACTTAACTAGAGAACTGATGGTTACATTTGATTGAATGTGCTCTATCCACAAAGTGCTTTGGAGCAAAGATCGTAGGTGATATATAATAACTAAAAAGGCAAAATGACACTGGGGCACTTAGGGCAGGAACCATGGGAGGTGGGTGGTGGATAGGTTAAGTAGGGGATGGGAGTAAGGAATGGACTTGCCGCAATGAGCAATGGGTATTGTAAGGAAGTGAGGAGTCACTAAGTTGGATGCCTGAAGCTAATATTAACAGCATACATTCACTAATTGGAATTTAATTAAGTAGAAACTTAAAAAAAAAACAAGTTACCAAAAATAACTTTACAGACTATATGCACAGACTTTTTAAAAATATGTGTCTCAGTGGGAGCAGGTTATAAGCCTCTCTTTGAAGTTTCCATCACACTGTATTTTTGTGGGCTTCTACTTTTAGCAGGCTTGGATGGTCTAGGATGAAGAATCTTATAAGGTAGAGCCACTTGTCTATAGCAAAATACAAATGCAGGGGACAAAATCAAGATATCAATTGAACAGTAGGACTTTTTCTGTCCTCAGGTATTGATAATATAACCAACACCTTAAAGGATTAAAGACCTACTTCTTGAAATGTAAAACACCAACTGTCTCGTTTTTAGCTACATGCTGCTAAGGTGGTGACTAAGTTAATAATTTGGCTGAAAGGTACGAAGTTTATTAATAGCACAGGAGAGAGAAAAAAAAGCAGAAAGATATTACAGAACAGTGCTAATAGTAGTTAGCACCAAATAGTAAAACTACTCCCTCTGCACAACTAAATTCAGCGCTGAACCCTTGCACAGAAGAAACCAATAACAAATTTACTTAGTCCCACCCCCGACAAAATGAGGAAAATGTAAACCTATGAAAATATTTCCATAAACACGCTGTGGAAAGGGATGAGGGCAGAAGTCAGGGCAATGGGCTCACGACTGAACAGACATGAAGAATCAGCTAGAATAATACAATTTCAAAAAATATTAATAACACTGACTGGGCATCCAGAAAGTAATCTATGCTGATTCAAATACTGAATACCCTGATTTGAGTTTTTAACTTGGCTCCTCAGAGAGATGCCAATCTTCCAGTACCAGTGTTATTTTCCCCTTTTCCTTACCCAGGAGCCACACCACAGACTGCATCCATAGTATCAGAATGTATGTTCACAATTATAATTCATGAATCTGGCAACACTTGCCCTGCTTTGAAAGAGCAATTGAGTATCTCTGATCACTGTTAATACAGAATGGCCATGTTAACCTAGGCCAGTCCTAACTTTATTTCATTTCAGCATAACTACTTTCCTGCTGAGGAATTAAATAACAAAATGTTGTTTCAGGTTGAGTTTTAAGGCTGTGCCCTAGAGAGAAATTCACGAACCAGCTTAGTCGACAGAGCTGCATTTCCTTGCCTACGTTTGATTGAATGTGCCTTGTCCACAAAGTGCTCTGGAGCAAAGATGGTAGGTGATACATAATAACTAAAAAGGCAAGATTATATTGGGGCACTTAGGGCGGGAAACAGAAGAAACATAACCATTTATCGATATTGCCATCAGGCTGCTCTAAGGGAACTTTATACAAAATACGTTGTTGTGAAGAGCAGATTCAATTACTCGGTGTTATTAACATAGGCAAAAATCAATTACCTGTGGAAATACTATTTTTAAATATTTATTTGATCGTCAGGCTTTGCATCAAAAAGTGCCCATATTCATAATTCCCTTCTGTGCCATTTTAATCATCTATATTAATACCTTAAAAGCACCTAATTATTTCTTTTTATCAAATTTAATTTGCTCTCAACAATACTGATAATCTCTAAAAAGATCAGGGGAAAAAATATGCTGTTGATACCAGTCAATCAACAGAATTATTGGAGATAATAAATTACTGTTTTTAAGCCACTAAGTTTTGGGATGGTCTTTATGTTATGATATGCATCTAAAAAACTGGCATAGAAAATATGGAAAGTTTGAAATTTGCTATGTGTTTTTTTAAATTTTCCTACATTGATATCAAAATGTGAAAACGCTTAATGTCACAAATCAGTCTCTCATGAAATAGTACTGGAAAGGCCATACACACACAGATATTGTTAACTATTCATTCAATCTAGACATCAAATAATTAGTCCTAACTCGTGTGATTTTACTACAGATATATGCATTTATATGTGGCATTATTTGCCAGTGCTCCTCAATATTGACTACTTGACCTTCTCAAAATGCTTTCTTCCCTCAACCCCAGAGTCCTATCAGTTCCAATTACTTCTGCCAATTACTTCTCGAAATGTCCATTTCTTTCTGTTCCCATTCCCCCATAGTAATCCAAGCCACAATCATTTCTCCTAATGAGTCTTCACTTCCTTTACTCCTTTCCAATCTTCTTTTTTACATTATACCAGAAAGATATTTTGAAATATAATTGGATCCTGTCACGCACCTTTTGATATCTTCCTACAAATATGTAAGACAAATGCTAAACTCCTCCTATCCTCATATATAAGGTTATGCGTTTGTAATAACCTTGTCTGTCTTTTTCTCCTCTATATAGTTATCTTATAAATATATTATGTTGTATTTGTCGAAAGAGTAGATTGTCCTATTATATGGTCACGCCATGGCCCTATAAATATAACTATTCTCTTTGTAGTTCAATTTCTTGAAACTACTCCTCCTCCCACCCCTCTCATTTAAGGACTTTTATTCATGATCTTTTTTCTGCCTGCAAATATGCTACATTTTTGCCAGAGGGGGCCTTAAATGAGCTCTCATACTAAGCTCACCCTATTGTTTTATGTTTCTATATTACTCTATACTTCAGCTTTTTAAACATATTACAGGTCTAATTTCTAGTTCAGTGTTTGTCTTTTCCATTATACTGTAAGATCAATCACCATTTGTTCACCGTTATATCCCCAAGGCTGAACACAATGCTTGGAAAACAGTAGACTCAAAATTGCTCACTTAATTAATTAATACTGTATTTTGTTTTTAAACTTTCATTTAGTTTAGATATAATGCATTTTGCCACATCTGCTAATCTTAACTAATAATAAAAATACTAGGCAAAGTTGTTTCTTATTTTAATGTTTATTTTCACATAATTTGTTTAATTGATCTAAAAGAAATGAACTATGGGTAACTTTATATTCAAGAACTTCCCTGATGTTTAAGCAAATACTTGGCACAGAAAGGGTACACCATTTCATTATTACTTAACACCATGGTAAAGCGGTGTTTATACCATTTTGGATCAAGGAAAACTGAGTTACAAAGAGGTTGCTTAGCCAACAAGTTCTCTAAGTTAGACACTGGTAGAAAACAGGCTGTAAGTCAGGATGAATAAAGAAGAGTTTGAATAATACATATCAAAACATTGTAGTTTCAAGTGTCACTAAACAAGGGAGGCAGAGATGAACACTTTTCAAGCACCATTAATAATCCTATCATATACTTGTGCCATTTAGAGGGCTAGAGCATTTCGGTGATTCACCACACCCACCACTAATCTTTCATTTCTAATGCTATGTACTTTGATGTAGAATATTAATTAAATCAGTTCTATACAGACAGAATCTCATGAAGTGCTAAAGCAAACACCTCAAGTAGTCTCACTGAGACCGTTATTAATATCAGGTTCATCTACAGAGTCCCCTGAGTACCTGAAGAATACATACTTCAGATTCTGAAAAATACTGGGTCCCGACACTTCAATTTATTCAAGTATTTTGTTTCATTTCCATAATCTGTTTTTATGCACTGCTTTTTCATTTTTAAAAATGTGAGTGAAATGAAATTAATTGCTTGGTTATGTGAGCCTTAATAATCACAAAAATTTCATACGGTTTATAAAGCACACTCCATTTTTAGAGATACTTACAAGTAAGAAAAACTGATTATGATAAGGTTTTATATATGAATGCCCTTTTGGCTAAAAAGAGTGTCCAGCACTTTGGTCAATTATAATAAAACTTCAAATTTTCCCATAACCACACCCTAGATGTTGTTGACTTTCTTTTTTATTTAAATTCTCTGTCATAGAAGCCATGTTAACATAGTCTTCATGAAGTCCATTTCTACTAAGTTCTGCACTCCACACAATTTCTGAGAGCCTCTAAGGCATGCACACATGCTCCTCAAATCCATCCTGCTTGTCACTTTCACCACCTGCTTTCAATTTGGACCAATAATGTTCTCAACCTGCAGGTCACCCCCTGCTACAAGTAAGTGGCTTCCTGACGCTCCTGTCATTCACACAATACAAATATTGTTAATGAGTTGTGGTTTTTTCATTCCTCAAAGCATGCCTTAGATCAAGCCATAATATTTTTAAATGTCTTCGTGGAAGGGATAAGAAAAGTAAGCACAGCCTATGTCCCAGCCTCGCTCTCGGCAAACTGACATGGGAAAGCCAACTCTGCCTATACCAAAGCTATACCACTTTAGTGTCACAATATCACTCTGCTCCTATCTCAAAGCAAAAGAAATTCTCTCTGTTACGGTCTAAGACTTCAGCATACGCTACCGCAGAATAGAACCCTTCTCAAGAGGGGCAGATTTTAATTCTTTTCTAGGAAAATTCCTATTTTCACCTACAAAATAGGATCTGGGAATCAAGATAATCATACTGCTAGTAATACTTGACATTATTTCCTGTATCTGGCTTTTAAAATATTAAATAGCATGGTGTGTGACATACTAATAAAGCCCCACAAGTCAGACCATGGCAACCTCAATCCAGCTTAGTCTTTCTAATAACCGGGATGAAGACACTATGCGTTTTACACATCCTTCCTAGAGGGATCTGTTCTTTTAAATAAATGTGAATAAATGTTTGGATGTAAAAGAACACCATCTCCCAAGGACAAATACTAGTTGTCAGTCATGGGATAGGGTATTTCCAGATTGAAGAAAAAAAAAATTCATTTCTCTATCTCAGCAGGGATACAGTTTTGCATAAGATAAGCCTAACTTCTGTCATTAAACAAAACACATCTTGGTTGAAAGCAGCTGAATTTTGATTACTTCTTTTTTTCAGGGTTACACTATAAGGAAAGGGTAGATATTTGCTTTATATATGAATGAGTGAAAGAAAAAACCAGAGTACTAAGCTTCCTTCCTACTCAATGCAAGCAAACACAAGGTCCAATTTCTACCCCCTCTCCCCACAATTGAAACTTCTAGCAAAACCAAAGTTGCAGTTTTTAAGTTTTAACGTTTTAAAATTCATTTTTTTTGTACACTCACACACACACACAAAAATTCTGAAGAAAGACAATAGTCAGAGACTACCTTTGTATTATCCTCTGATAAAGCTGACATCTGTATACTTCTACTAACTTCTATTACTTCCTTCCTGGCCACTGCCAATTAACCTCTTTCCTTTTAAATCTTGTAAATCATTAAGCAATTAATCACTCACTGCCTTAGTAAACCGTTTCTATTGTTTTCCAGTACTGCTTTTAATCCTACATTATGTTTCATCTTCCCAATTCAACTGTATACTTGGAGGGTACAACTGTAGAGGGGAAACAGATTTGTGTGTCTTTCAAATCACCTTGAGCTGTTTCTCTGCCTTCAATAGGTGAACAGCAAACATTGGTTAATCCTATTCTACGGACATGTTCAGAATACTATGATCTCGATTGTCTTTTATCAATTCCATCCAGTTATCTATATTCTAGTACCACTGAAGATTGAAAATGCTATCTTAGTTAATACTGTCATGGTATCTACTAAATTAGAAATGACCTCAAGTTTTAGTAACTCCCTCTTTCTTTTTGTCTCAGCTAATTATTCTAAAATTTCTGTAAAATTCTACCTCAGAAAGGCCTGTGTAATTTTACCTCTTTCTTTGATTCTTCTGTCTTTACCTTAGCTTCGAATTCACCTGGAATATTCTAAGGATGGCTAATAATTCCCAAAACCTCCAGTCAATTAACATGACTGCTTATCATTGCTACTAACCCCATCAATATATTGCTGAACATAAAATGATTCTGTCATATTCTTGCTTAAAACATTCCAAAATTTTGCTATTATAAACTTAGTCTGGCAGCCAAGATCTGCACAATCTGGTTCCATTCTTCCTCTCCTGTTTCATACCCACCAAATTATATTATATACACTGAATGCTGCCATACCGAAATTTCCATTTCCTCTTGGATACAGCACTTACTTGGTGTATATATATGTTTTGGCATAAACAAAAGCATGTCAGCACATCTTGCTCCTGCAAAAACCCATTAGTACTTGAAAATACCAGTTAAATATTACTTCCTCTGTGAATTCATTTGTGTCTTTTCCAGGTGGAGATATTAACAGCTGTATTTCCATAGTACTTTGTTCATATCTGTGTTATAGCACCTATAATGTTTATTATTTGCTATTTGCTTATATGTCTTTTTCTTCTACTCTTCAGTGGAAACTACTACATACTTACATACCATAAACCTTATTCCATTTCTGGGAAATCATTGGTCTCATGGCAGAAAAAAGCATATAATTCAAAGTTATAAAGATATAAGTTGAAATTTCAATTCTATCACTATGTTCAAATCCAAGATCCAACATTAACCAAATTTAAGGAAATAATTCAACTTCCCTATAAATGCTATTATCTACAATGCAAAGCTTATAATATTTATCTAATTGTGTCATCATAATTACCAATGTGATTTTATATCAATCAATTTTCTTAAATGAAAATTTTTATTATTTCATGTTAGAAAATATTTAAGTAAGTGAATACTTTAACTTCAATATTTCTATAGTTTTACTATCTTATTTAGCTTCTGGCCAATTAGTTTGCTACCAATAACAGGCCAAGAAACAAGAGATGTAACCATTAGTTCTCCTGCTTAGATGTAAAAAGCTGTGTAGAATGTTGCTCCTACCTCAACAATGGAAAAAAAGCCTGGAAAAAACATAAGATCACAATTTCCTGAATCTATCAGAGAGCAAAAATCACAAGGCACCCATTAACCAGGAAAATTCCAAAGAAGGACAAGTCTGTAGGAGGGAAAACAAGATGCAAAAACTCCTACCTATGACAGAGCACAGGATAAAGAGACACCAGCCACCATGTAAACAGGTAAGCCAAAAGCCAACATTTTATTTAACTGCCAAAGCCCAGGAGTAGACAACTTTGAAAAAACTGAGTCTCGGACATAAGGAAATTCTCCATTCATTTGAAAAATTTTGTTATAGGTATGTATCAGGTGATACAAGAAAGATTGGGGGTAGGACATAAGCCAAGAGTGAGTGATACAGGTATCCAAAGATAGCTGCAGCATGGAAGGAGCAGTAATTAAACACTGACTATTTCTCTAGACCTTTCTCAGTTTTTAGCCTGTTGATGTAGGGCAGCAAAGTTTGTCACATACAAAGTACAGGGAAAGACTCCATAGGTGGGAGAAGAATAGAAAAATAAACTCTTTAGAAGATAGAAGGAAACCATCTTGGGCCTAGGATACTATATTGATATCAAGCAATGATCTATTAGTGCTAACTGAATAAAAGGAAACTTTCATCAAAATTAACAACAAATGTAAGACAGTATTGGACTGTTGTGGAAATGAAGTGCTGGAGTGCTGGAATGCTGGAATATGCAAAGCCAAGGCACACAAGGCCTCCATAACCATGAGACTGGATAGAAGAGGAGAGAGAACCCTGTTGCAAAGATAATGTTAGTACATAGCAAAAAGCAACAGTAGTTTACTGTGGGGGATGTGGCAAGAACAGGAAGACCAGCTGCCAGCTGTGGCACAGATTTGCAGGAATAGCTCAGAGCTGAGAATGGAGTACTGAGACTAATAAAACTCATCCAAAAACACAACCCAAGCCATCAGAGCAAGACAAGAGCAGCCCATATTGAAGAAAATTGAAACAAGTAGTACACTAAAGCTTATCACTGCAAGCATAAACCCCTATTCATCTCAACTCCTCACTAGATTCACTTAACCCCATACCTAACAACCTGACAGAAAAATGGGCATGACTTTTCTGAGAATAAAATGTATTGACTTCCACTCTGACTATTCTAACATGATATCTGGCATTCAATCAATGATTGTAAGACACAAATAAAAAGCAAACAAAAAATTATACATACATAAGTAATTGTATATATATTTTATAAAAAATTATAAAAATATTGCTTATACATATATGAGATGTATATTATATATAATAAGCTGAACCAGAATAAGAAATAACCATATGTTATAACACTCTGAGAAAGATTCCAAAATAACTATGACTAATTTTTTAATCTACTGCAAAAACAAGAGACACATGCATTCACAGATGTAGAATTTCAACAGAGTGGAAATGATATGAGTCAAGTGCAAATGCTGACAAAAATTTCAGATACACAGAAAAATCATTTGGCTGGCTCATAAGTAGATTTAAAACAGTTAATAAGAGAATTGGTGAACTTAAAGGTAGATCAATAAAAATTATTTAAGCTGAAACAAAAAGTAAAAGGAAGGAGGAAAAAAGGGCAAAGAGATTATCCAGGAACTGTAGAAAATTTCAAATGGTCTAACATAGGTATAATCGAGTTCCAGAAGAAACAGAAAGAGAATGGAGTTAAAGAAATATATGAAGTGATATTGGTAGAGAATGGTAGCACAATGAAGTGTTAAATGACATATTTGAGAATCTTACTCTGGATAAACTCACACACACACATATATATACATAAGAACATCATGAAAAATCTTAAAGGCAGGTAGAGAGGGGGTGAATGCACATTGCATACAGTGGACCAAAGATTTACATAATGGCAAACTTCTTGTCAAGAATTACACAAGTTGAAAGACAAATGAGGGACATTTTCAAAGCACTTAAAGTAAAAAGCTGTCATCCCAGAATAATATAACCAATGAAAATATGTTTCAAAATGAAGATAAATGAAATGTTTTTAGACCAACAAAAGTTAAGATAAAAGTCATTTCCAACAGACTTATACTATGAGAAATGGCCAAGGACTTTAGTCAATCAGAGAAATATGATACTAGATAGAAAGTTGTTTGAAATCCACAGATAATAGAAAAATCAAAGTAAGTTTAAAATAATATTTTTTCATTTTTTATTCACTTTAAGAGATAATTTATAATCTAAAGGGTAAATAATGAAAACGTACTGTTGGGCTTATAACATGTATAAGTAAAATGTATGAAAACAATAAAAAGATATGAGGAGGGAATTAGAAATACTGCACATTTCTTATATGTAAAATGGTATCCTTTTACATGAAGGTTATCTGTGATACATTAAAGATATATATTGTTAATCTTAGGATAATTGTTAACAATTTATCAAGAGGCATACCAATAAGAAAAAGAATCATAAAAAAACAAATAATCCAAAGCCGGAAGAAAATTGTACCCCAAAAGATGAGACAAATAGCAAAATATTAAATTTAAACCCAACTATATATTGTTATGTTGAACTTAATTAAGCAAAATAAAATCATATTTGATTAAAATCAAAACTAAATGCAGCTTATAAGAAACTCATTTTATTTTTTTATTTTTTTTAAGAAACTCACTTTAAGATTTTATTTATTTATTTGACAGAGAGAAATCACAAGTAGATGGAGAGGCAGGCAGAGAGAGAGAGAGGAAGCAGGCTTCCTGCTGAGCAGAGTGCCCGATGCGGGACTCGATCCCAGGACCCTGAGATCATGACCTGAGCCGAAGGCAGCGGCTTAACCCACTGAGCCACCCAGGCGCCCTTAAGAAACTCACTTTAAATATGAAAATATAAATAGGTTAAAGGTAAGGAGATAAAAAAAGTAAAATGTTGAAAAATTGTCATTTCATCAATATCGAAAAAGTGAAGTAGCTATATTAATGTTAAAAAAAACTGACTTCAAAACAGGAAAAGATTTTCAAAAAAAAAAGAAGAAGAACATGGAAAGGATAAAGGAAAGTGATAAAGAAAATAATTCACTAAAAAGATATAACAATCCTACATATGAATGAATGAATCAATCAATCAAATAAAAGAACTTCAACATGCATGAAGTAAAACAGAACTGAAATAAGAAAAAAGAGAAATGCACAATTATGGAGACAGCAATACCTCTCTTCCACTAACTGATTAAACAAACAAACTGAAAATCAGTAAGGATTTAGAAGACCTAAATAACAATAACACCAATTGGCCCAAAAAATTTACAAAAGAGTTACAATAGATAATTCAGTAGCAATGATAAAATAGAATGATCAAAAAACAGTATAAAAGAATAGAGAAAAAATAATAACTAGAACAGATAGGATGAAGAGAAAGTAACAAGATGGTATATTTAAATACAATTATATCAGTAATTTTACTAATTGACCTAAAGTTTCAAAATAAAAGAGTTTATTTTATCAGATTAAAAAGAAGAAGAAAACAAGACTCATCTATATGCTGTCTATAAGAAATCCACTTTACTGGGCACCTGGGTGGCTCAGTGGGTTGAGCCTCTGCCTTCGGCCCAGGTCATGATCTCAGGGCTCTGGGATTGAGTCCCGAGTTAGGCTTTCTGCTCAGCAGGAAGCCTGCTTCCTCTCTCTCTCTCTGCCTGTCTCTCTGCCTACTTGTGATCTCTCTCTCTGTGTGTCAAATAAATAAATAAAATCTTGAAAAAAAAAAAAAGAAATCCACTTTAAAGGTAATGACCTAGATATATTAAAAGTAAAAGAATAGTAAAGGGGTACCTGGGTGGTGCAGTTGACTAAGCTTCCAACTCTTGGTTTCAGCTCAGGTCACGATATCAGGGTCATGAACTCAAGGCCCTGAGATGGAGCCTCATGTCAAGCCCTGGACAGGGTCTGTGCTGAGCCCAGACTCTGCTTAAGACTCTCCTTCTCTCTCCCTATGTCCCTCCCTACTACACTCTCTGTCTCTCTAATACAAATAAATAAATCTTTTAAAATAAAAGGATAGAGGGATGCCTGGGTAGCTCAGTTGATTAAGCAGCTGCCTTTGGTTCAGGTCATGATCCCAGGGTCCTGGGAGCAAACCTCGCAGCAGGCTCCCTGCTCAGTGGAAAGCCTACTTCTCTCTCTCCCTCTGCCTGCTGCTCTGCCTACTTGTGCTCTCTCTCTAGCTCTCTGTCAAATAAATAAATAAATAAATCTTTTTTTAATGCTATAAAAATAAATAAAATAAAAGGATAGAAAAAGATAATTCAGGAAAAACTTTAAAAAGCAAGATTTGTTATATTAATAATATGAAAGAAACTTCATAACAAAGAATATTGACAGGGATATGAAAGGAAATTACAGAAAGACAAAGGATTAATTTCATCAAGAAAACTGAACAGTCCTTATTCTGTATATACCTAGTAACAGTCATCAAAATACATAAAGCAAAAACTTACAGAGGTTACAAGAGACAAACAAGTGCATGATTAAACAATAACACCAAACAATAGAAAAAATACATTCTTTGCAAGTACACATGGAACATTTACCAAAAGAGAACATCTTCAGGACCACACACAAAAAATACCCTCAACCAACATTTAAAAAAAAAAAATTGAAATCATACAAATTATGTTGTCCAACTACCTAATAATTAAATGAAGCCAGTAACAGAAAGATATCTAGAAAATCCTTAAATACTTGGAAATTTCAAATTAACTTGAGTCAAAAAGAAATTATAAGGAAGGGCAGCTGGGTGGCTCAGCTGGACAAGTGTCTAACTTCTGATGTCAGCTCACATCTTGATCTTAGCCCCAACATGGGGCTAGAACTACTTACATGTAGTATGCATGTAGCCTATTTACAAAAAAAGAAACAAACAAACAAACAAACAAGGTGGGACTGGGCAGGGAGACCAACCATAAGAGATTCTTAATCTCAGGAAACAAACTGAGGGTTGCTGGGGATGGAGGAAGGGATAGGGTGGCTGGATGATGGACATTGGAAAGGGTATGTGCTATGGTGAGTGCTTTGAATTGTGTAAGACTGATGATTCACAGAACTGTACCCCTGAAGCAAATAATATGTTATATGTTAATTTTAAAAAAAGAAGTCACAAGGAAACTTTGAGAATATGTGTACTAAATAAAAATTAGAATAAACCATAAAAATCTGTATGAAAAAAAAAATCTGTATGAAAACTAAAGTAGGGCTTAGAGTAAACTTTACAAAGTTAAAGTTAAGCAACATTAAACCATTAAATGGTTATATTAAAAAGAACAAAGTTCTAAAATTAATGATCTAAGCTCACAGGAAACTAGAAAAAGGAGAAAACAACTGATTTTCAAAATGATTTATTAAACAAAAGCTGAGAAGTAGACATGAGCACACAGAAGAAGTGAGAGAGTGAAACAAGCAGAATTTCTAGAATGGTCTCATTTCTGAAGTGTGATTGGAGTCAATTCTTGAGGCGATATTGGTAAAAATTAAAATGAGAATTTAATATTTAGGGAAATTACGACCTGTTATCAAGATGCTTGAGATGTACCACGGCATTGCTTTCATTATGGGGAAGGATCGGTAAGGCTGGTTGTAGGTATACTGGCTGTAGTCGTAGTAGCAGATGGTGGTTGTGTGCTGCTGTCAACAGCAGAGGTGATTCCAACTGAGCCTGCAAGTGTGGGAGCCTCAAGGGGTTGTGTGGATTGTGCAGAAGGAGTCGTGGCAGCATCAGTAGTATTATCTGCTGTGGTATCAGTGACCTCCTCAGTGGGGGCAGTTGTTGCAGGCTCTGGGGTGGTAGGGTCCAGTACAGTGGTTAAATCTTCAGATACAGTGGTGGAAGTGGAACCCAATGGAGTTGTAGTGGCAGTTGTCCCTAAAGTTTCAGTAGTGTCCTCCTCCCCTGGAGATGCAGCTTCAGTGGTTGAAGAAGCAGGTTCAGCAGGAGTAGTGGTGGCTGCTACACTCATACTAGCAGTAATTGTGGCATCTGTGGCATCTGATACTGCTATAGGAGTTGTGGTTGCAGATGATGTAACTGTTGCAGTAGTACCAACAGGTGTAGTGCTGGCTTCTAAGGTTGTGGAGTCACCTAAACGGGTTGTGGCACCTTTAGCTGGAGTGGTGGTAGCTGCAGTGGTTCTATCTGCTGACTCAGTGGTGGTCTTATCCTCCAGAGTTGTAGCATCAGGAGTCTGGGTGGTAGCTTCACTGTTGGTCAGGGTACCAGATTCAGTAGTAGAGGGAGCACTTGGTACAGTTGTGGTGGCACCAGAAGGAGATGTGGTACCAGTGACTGAAGGTGAGGTGGTGGCATCAACTCCTGGAGTTGTGGAGGCTGCTATGGTTGTGCTGGTTGCTTCTCCAGTTATTGTGGTTGTAGATGAAGCAGTTGTACTCACAGCTGGAACTGTGGACTCTGCTGGTGAGGATGTAGGGTTAGCTGTTGGGGTTGTGGCATCAGCAGGTGCAGTTGTAGAAGCTCCAGTGGTTGTGTCTTCTGTTGGTTCAGTGGTAGCCTCTTCCCCTGGAGTTGTAGCATCAGGAGTCTGGGTGGTGGCTTCCTTTTTTTTTTTTTTTTTAACTTTCTAGACCTTCTTGTGTCTTCTTCTTTTTTTTATTTTTTTAAGATTTTATTTATTTATTTGATAGAGATCACAAGTAAGCAGAGAGGCAGGCAGAGAGAGAGAGAGGAGGAAGCAGGCTCTCCGCCGAGCAGAGAGCCCGATGCGGGGCTCGATCCCAGGACCCTGGGATCATGACCTGAGCTGAAGGCAGAGGCTTTAACCCACTGAGCCACCCAGGTGGCTCAAACATATGGAAAGAAATAACAAAGATAATATCCTAAATCAATAAAATTGAACACAGTTTAAAAATACATAAAATCAATTCTTACAAAATTTAGTTCTTCTAAAAGCTCAATAATATTGATAAACCATTAGACAGGTTGTTCAACAAAACACAGAGAGACAGAGAGAAAGTGAGAGAGCGAGCTCTCTGATGTCTCTTCTTGTAAGAACAACAATTTTATTGGATACTACCTTTATGACCTCATTTAACTTTCACCCTTGTTTCAAGGCCCCATCTGCAAATAATAAAGCCACATTGAGGGTTAAGGATTCAACATAAAGCATTTTAGGGGGACATAAACATTCAGACTATAACATCCCATCCCTGGTGCCCACTGTAATTCTTGTCTTTGTTGTAGGCAAAATAGATTAATTTTATCCCAACATCCCAAAAGTCTTAGCATTAATTCTAAAGACTAAAGTCCATAGTCATCTAAATCAGATATGGGTGAGAAGGTAAAGTTTCTCTTCAGTGGTATACCTGCGAAATCAGACAAGTCATATGCTTCTCAAATGCAAAAGTGGGATGGGCATAGGCTAGACATTTGCATTCCAAAGGAAAACAATCAGAAGTGGTGGGTCCTAAGCAAGTCCAAACCTAGCAAAGCAAATTCCATTAGATCTTAAGGCTTGAGAATAATTCATTTTTGGTTTGATGCTCTGCTCTGCAGGCCCACTGGGGTAGCATTGGCATGCACACAGCCCCTTTGGGTCATGGAGCATCTGCAACTCCATGGCTCTCTGTGAGGTTCTTGTCCATGCTGCTAACGGTGGCTGCCTGGCTGGCTGAAAGGGCAGAAATGGGGGAAGTGCCAACCCTGAAGATCTCCGATGGCCTTCATTGTCATTTTTTCCTTTTCTTGAAGGATTAAATATGTTTGTAGCTGAATAGCTCTACTGACCTTTGCCCAGAAATCCAGGAAGTCCAATAGCTGACAGACAATACCTTCCTTTATTTCATCTCCTCTTCTCTAGTCCTGTTAGTTGGCAGTATTTCTGCTGGCATAATCACATCTCTATTCCTGGCTTCTGCAAAAATGGCTTAGTAAATCACGTCTCACTCATGAGCTTCTTATCAAATGGTTATTCAGCTGTATTCTTAGTCTTCTCTTCAAAACATGCTTCTTTAAAACAAAACAAAACAAAACAAAAAAACCTTTTGTAATAAGGATAGGCTATAAATTTTCCAAATCTTCAAATTCTGGTTCTTTTTGACTTAACAATTATTTCATTTTATCTCCCTCCTTTCATATTTTACTATAAGAGATAAGAAGAATACAAAGCCACTCCCTCAATACTTTGCTTAGAAATAGCCTCAGCCAAATACTCAATTTCATCAGATACAAATTCCACCTTTCAATAAACACTAGAACACAATTCAGCCAAATTCTTCACCATGCTATAACAAAAATTGCCTTTTCTCCAGATTCCAATAACAGGAACCTCATACCCATCTGAGATCTCAACAGAATAACCTTTTAATGTCTATATTTTACCACCATTCTGGTTTTGATGATACCTGTTTTCTCTAAGATAATAGAGGCTTTTTCTATAGCTCTCTTCTTTTGCTTAGAAGCTCTTACCAGAATCGCCTCTAACATCCGTATATTACCAACACTCCCTTCAAGGTAATGTTGGCTTTTCTAACATTTCCTTCAAATTTTTTTCAACCTCTAACTATCACCCAGTTCCAAAGCCATTCCACATTTTTAGATATTTTTATATGACCTCTTCATTTTAGCAACTTTTTTAAAATAATCACCAACATCTGGAAAATATCTACATATTCTTCAACTGAGGACAAATGAAAAAAATGGTGGGCTAAGACAGAATACTACCCAACAATGAAATATGCAACAACAGGGTGAAGCTCAAAAGCATTATGCTAAATGAAATAAACCAGGCTCAAATAGTTAGATGCAGTTCCTTCCATTTCTATGACATTTTATAGAAGTCATAACCATGAGAATGGAAAAAAACTGATTCCTAGTTGTCAGGTTGTCAGCTTCTTAAAATGGGGAGATAAGATGGACTAAAAACAGACATGTGGGAATGTTCTGAATGATGGAATATTATTGATTATAGTGATGATTACATCACTGCATACATTTTTCCAAATTCTACTATATATAAACCATATCAAAGGTGGGAGGGTTGGTGAGAAGGATAAAAAGAAGAAGAAATAAATGAAAGAGGGACGAAGGCCATAGAAATGTGGTAACCTGACTCCAAGATTGTTCCCAAGTGATCTCTGCCCCCGATTCTCATGCCCAAGGTAGACCACTTCATCAGTGAATTGAGATTTACCTTGTGTGACCAATGTAAGCCATTGGTAAACCAATGTAAGCACAAGATACATTAATTTTTTTTAAGACTTCTGATACTAGGTTGTGAAAGACTTTGCTTTCTAGAAACATTTATTTATAGAGCCCTCAACTGTAATGCAAGTAGTTTATCTTGAAGCCACCATGGTAGAAAGAATACATGGAATACATAGAAATATGCTGGAGAAATCCTGAGACTTTAAAAAAGAGAGAGAGTTGCCATTGTAGCCCTAATTGTTCTAACCTGTAGGTGTTCCAGTCATCCCAGAAACTAGGGATCAGAGACAATTTGTCCCACTGTTCCTCTTGCCCTCAACAAACTATAGATTTCTGAGAGAAAGAAATGATTGCTGTTTTAAGCCACTAGGTGTTGGCATGATTTTTTATGCAATAATAGATAAATGGACCTGAAAATAATGGTCAGTAAGTGTATGTAAGAAATCAGAATAAATATTAATACCTCAGAGGCAAAGAAAATAATATAGGGCAGAATTATCAAGAAAAGAATTCCTATTTTCCATGACTTTCTTCTTCTAAAACTCTCTTGAAACTTCTCTTAATGGAGATCCCAAGATAAAACAAAAACAAAAATCACCTCACTACTTAAAGTTAACAAATAGACTTAAAGCTTTTAAATCCTAAGGGAAAGTAACCACAAGCTTAGATATAGTATTCCTGAATCGGGGTAGATACATTATGATTCACAATCAAAAAACTCAAGCATCACATCAAATCCAGCCTTGAAGTCTATGAAATATAGTTAAGCATTTGTACGATGAATTGTAGGACAATCTTCAAATTGCCTATATATTTGCAATCACCTTACTATGCACAAAAAAATTAAAACTACCTTTTTGCTGATCCCAACTACCAGGATTTGGTTATAAAAACATTACAGTGATTGGCCAGCAAGGAAAACATAAATTCCTTTTAGAAAGGGTCTGGCTTGCTCTTTTTAATGGTGCATGTACAAAATTGTTTCTATCTGCCAAATGATAGAAATTTGTCTGGGTTACAAATAATACCATGCAAAGGAGCCCTGATAAAACCAGGAACAATCGATGCCAGCAGTAAAATTTCTGACACAAAGGAGACCAACTGAGTCACTGGTGGCACGGCTAGGCATAAAGATTGAGACCTCACCAGTGTGTGTGCATAATCAATCAAGTGACATTCCATAGGAGAATGTCAAGTCAAGATGATCCCAGGTAGAACAGTACTGAGTTAGAAATCAATATATAAAAAGTATTATCTTGCTGATTTAGAAGACAAAATGGACTCCATTCAAATAAAGACTGATTTCTCCTCCATTCTAAATGCAACACTGTATTCCACCCATATTTTCCAATCTGTGATATCTTACCATCTTTCCTCTTTAGCCATCCCTGAGTGTTAGGATGTACTATTTCTCAAATTTCTCCTTATCCTGACATAAAATCTTTCACAGTGCAATAAACTAGAATAGAAATTCATAGCAAATTTATTGCACTAACATTTATTGACCTCC